>NC_037673.1:44313088-44433871 GCF_003255815.1 Theropithecus gelada | reverse complement strand
TATTTAATAAATGGTGCTGGGAAAATTGGCTAGCCATAAGTAGAAAGCTGAAACTGGATCCTTTCCTTACTCCTTATACGAAAATTAATTCAAGATGGATTACAGACTTAAATGTTAGACCTAATACCATAAAAATCCTAGAGGAAAACCTAGGTAGTACCATTCAGGACATAGGCATGGGCAAAGACTTCATGTCTAAAACACCAAAAGCAACAGCAGCAAAAGCCAAAATTGACAAATGGGATCTCATTAAACTAAAGAGCTTCTGCACAGCAAAAGAAACTACCATCAGAGTGAACAGGCAACCTACAGAATGGGAGAACATTTTTGCAATCTACTCATCTGACAAAGGGCTAATATCCAGAACCTACAAAGAACTCAAACAAATTTACAAGAAAAAAACAAACAACCCCATCAAAAAGTGGGCAAAGGATATGAACAGGCATTTCTCAAAAGAAGACATTCATACAGCCAACAGACACATGAAAAAATGCTCATCATCACTGGCCATCAGAGAAATGCAAATCAAAACCACAATGAGATACCATCTCACACCAGTTAGAATGGCGATCATTAAAAAGTCAGGAAACAATAGGTGCTGGAGAGGATGTGGAGAAATAGGAACACTTTTACACTGTTGGTGGGATTGTAAACTAGTTCAACCATTATGGAAAACAGTATGGCGATTCTTCAAGGATCTAGATCTAGATGTACCATATGACCCAGCCATCCCATTACTGGGTATATACCCAAAGGATTATAAATTATGCTGCTATAAAGACACATGCACACACATGTTTATTGCAGCACTATTCACAATAGGAAAGACTTGGAATCAACCCAAATGTCCATCAGTGACAGATTGGATTAAGAAAATGTGGCACATATACACCATGGAATACTATGCAGCCATAAAAAAGGATGAGTTTGTGTCCTTTGTAGGGACATGGATGCAGCTGGAAACCATCATTCTTAGCAAACTATCACAGGAACAGAAAACCAAACACTGCATGTTCTCACTCATAGGTGGGAATTGAACAATGAGATCACTTGGACTCAGGAAGGGGAACATCACACACCGGGGCCTATCATGGGGAGGGGGTAGGGGGGAGGGATTGCATTGGGAGTTATACCTGATGTAAATGACGAGTTGATGGGTGCAGCACACCAACATGGCACAAGTATACATATGTAACAAACCTGCACGTTATGCACATGTACCCTACAACTTAAAGTATAATAATAATAAATAAATTAAAAAAAAAAACAAAAAAAACAAAAATAAATAAATAAATAAATAAATAAATAAATAAATAAATAAATATTAATCTGATCCGCAAACACCCTCGAAGGCACACTCAGAATAATGTTTGACTAAATTATCTGGGCACTTCATGGCCTAGTCAATTTGACACATGAAATTAACCATCACAAAAGTATGTCATTAGTTGATGATAAAAGCAATTATTTAATGATAAACTTCTCTGTTTACAGAAGTATTCCTAGAAGAGGAAAGGACCAAAATAGGCAGTAATTAGATCCAGTTAGTTCAAGAGTGTGATCCATATTAAAAATTCAGTCATTTTTTCGGATGAAGAGAAGGCCAAGGACTTTTTTCTTGGGATAAATTCCTAGAAATTATATCATTTTTCTGTTCATTAATGCAGTTTTTGATAGTTTCTTGGCAATTAATTCCTTTTAGCTAAAAACATCCAACTGCCTAAAACATCAGTGCAATTAAGGACTGTCAAATATTAAACATGTAAACAAACAGAGTAGTATCATCTCATCATGGTTTGACTTCCAATCCCTTCCCATCATAAAATACCTACATTTATGCAACACCTTTTTATAGAAACTTGCGTAAGACTTAAAAAATCCATTTAGTCAGAGCTCCCTTTTATCAATATTTGCATTTTCTCACTATATTACTCATTATCTTTTTTCCAAAAAAAACAACAAAATTTTGCTGTTTGCTATAAAATATTGGTATTGTAAAAAGAATATTAGAAAGTTGGGGCTTCTAAAGATTCTGTCATTAATTAACTAGACAATATTGGAAAAGTAATTCTTCCTCTATGGACCATAGTTGTTTCATATGCAATTGTATAAAAAAATGAAAACAGAGCTTAATTTTAGACAGGACTTTCAGTTCCATAATTCTATGATTCCATGAAATAACCGAGTAACTAGATTGGGGTTTCCATGTTAATGACCACCTGTTTTTACTATTGCCATTAAGTGGTGCGAGTACAATACAAACATCATTATTCTGGGTCTCATAGGTTAGAAAATTTTAGAGTCAAAAGGTCTCTATCCCCTTGCCTAAATATTATCCCTAAGACACAAAATTATGAGTGTCAGAACCAGAAATACAATGCAGATTTCCTAACTTTTTGGTTCAGCACCCTTTACCTCTTTTCCCATTCATCTGAAAATATAAATAAACTATGTAAGCCTGACAAGTATTTTGAATTATTCTTTCCTCCCTATGGGACAGAAGATACTATTAATATAATTTGTTAAAGCACTGGTTATCAGGCATTATTCCGTATCTCATTCCACATCATGTCATCATTCCATATCTCCCTTTCATCCTCAATAGACCTGGCATTCTTCAGCAATGTGAAAGTCTACTAAGTGAAAGCTAAGAAACTGTGTATTTTCCTATAGGAAACAGTTCCAGGAAATACACTTTGTTGGAGAACAAATCTAGAATAATATTCAACAGCACACAGCACACACGTTTACTTAGGAAAACACTGCCTTTTTCAAGATATTGTTCAATTCAAAACACATTACTTCCATACTTTATGTATTTTGGGTCATTTTATCATGAAAAATCATTTAAAAATCTACTAGTTGAAGACTCATTCCCAAATAAAATCATGTTACTTGTACTAACTTTAATATCTATACAATAGTGCTAGAAATAAAACATTATAAAAAAGAGGTTAATTTAGGTAAGGGGTCTGTATTAATCTGTTCTCACACTGCTTATAAAGACATACCTGAGACTGAGTAATTTATAAAGGAAGGAGGTTTATTGGACTTACAGTTCCACATGGCTGCAGAGGCCTCACAATCATGGCAGAAGGCAAAGGAGGAGCAAAGTCACACCTTGCATGGTGGCAGGCAAGAGAGAGCATGTGCAGGGAAACTCCCCTTTATAAAACCATCAGATCTCATAAGACTAATTCACTATTACAAGAACAGCATAGGAAAAACCTGCCCTCATGATTCAATCACCTCCCACCAGTTCCATCCCATGACAGTGGGAATTATGGTAAAATTCAAGATTTGGGTGGGGACACAGCCAAAGCATATCAGGATCTTAAATAGCACCACTTTTGGAAAATGTGCTCAAGGTACCCCCTCCCTTCTGTCAGGCTCGTAAGCATACAATTTCTTTACAGGAACCTCACATACTCTTGAAATTGAGGACAGTGCCTCATCCTCTTGTCTCCACCACAGAGGGAAGTGATTGGGTCCTGGCTGTTAGTCTTGAGATGCTTTGACCAAAAGCAGGGATCTGGATCAGAGCCCCTTCCATTTGCATGCCGCAGGAGGGCTCTCTGCACTCCTCCCTTCACTAGTGCCTTGTAGGGAGCAGTGCTGTGACAAAACATTCCACCTTCCCCTCCTCCTCTCTGAACATAACGTTCTGTTTCCAGTCTGCTCTTTTGTAATGGAAATTGGGGTACACAGCTTTCTCGTTCCTTTCCACCAACATCACATCAGCTATAAATGTTTAATTTTTCCTAATGGTCATTCACCCTTCCTCAGTTGGGTAGCTTTGAAAAATTCATTTTGTAAGAAAGACAATTCAACCAGGAGACAAGCTTTCCTCCAAATGACAGAAGCAAATAGTTTTGAGACAGAAAAATGATGAAAATGAAATTGGCTCCCCAAACTTTATATAGCAATTAATTTCTTCATAAAACCTTTATATGCTGTCATGTGGGTACAACTGTGTATTTTCAGTAGGCCTAAAAAGATAGCGTTTATCAATACAACGTTCCTAAGTACCAAAATGAATTATACTTTGTATTGCTAAATCTAAAAGTTGGTTTATTTTAAAAAAAGAAAACTCTGAAGCTGAGGTTTCTAACTTTACCAAAAATGTGGTTTCCTTGCTGTCTGTGTTTCATTTCCCTTGCTTATTTACCAAAGGATAAACTAGTCACATTTTTCCCTGGCTTTGCTTGGTTATAATTTTTTTAACCTAAGAAACAATTTCATTTTGGACTTTGATAATAGGAGATCCTGACTTTAGGTTAAGACTCATTTTACTACTTTAGTGTTTTACTTATTTTAAAAATGCAGTAGCTAAAATTCAACTGACACACTCAAAATACCAAAATAGAGGTGAGAATGGCAGCAGAGTTTGTTAGCTAAATTCTAACTCTTAAGTAATGAGTAAATAGGGATTTTTTTTTTCTTCATAGCCCCCTTGATGTCATTTTAAGAATCTTCACTAAAGTAAGGTTCAGATGCTCTCAGGGAACATCCTCAACTAGCTTGAAAAGCTTTTTACTCCACTAATTATGTAGAGTGTATGTGAACTATCCAGCCTGAGTTTCTAGGCAAAATAATCATTATTTTTTTATCTTGGTGGAAAAGTAGCCCAGAAGTTAGGTCCCTGCTCCCAAAGGAAAGAAGAAGGGTTAACTTGACACAGAGCAGAGTCCCAAGTCAAGGACAAGGGCTCTTTTTACTGCTACTGTTGTAGTATCAATAACCAAACAGAGCAGGTGGTTTTGCAGAACAAACCTCTACATTTGGGAATGAAACAGAGAAGCAGAGAAATTTCTTTCATTTAAGTATACCTTCAGAACCAAGAATTTTCTAGAATAAAAAATAAAATCAGGCACCTGAAAGAGAAAAATATAAAAAGACATAATGTGAAGTACCACTGTCCTTATTCCTTAGGCTCTCTCAACATGGAGTCCCCCAGACTTTGCCAACTGGCATTTCTGAGATTCAAAGTACTGAATCTGGGTGCCCAGGGCTTTTCTAGGCAGAGGATTGTGTCAGAAAATGGAAATAAATGTTGGCTTTGCCACTTGGGCAAGTTACTTCACTTGCCTGGACGTGGACTTATGTATCTAAAGTCCATGTTCCTTTCTACATTTTCCCCATCTTGTCAGACTGGAGGGCAAATAACTTACACATCTAATCATACAAGACTTAAATTTCTTTGATAAATCAAATGCTCATAATTGCCTTCCAGTTACAATGGATTACTTTTATTGTTCTACTATGCAATTCTTTTACTAGCGTTATTTCTGTCAGTCTAGAAGCTGACCTATAAAACAGAATCCAGCAATAATTAATATAAATAACATTTATCTGTTATAGATATTGAACTGTGCCAAAATTGTATACATAAGTTTTTAAGCATTTTATTATTTTTTCAATCTATTCCTAATGATCTGACAAGCTTTATTTTTCAAATTCAAAACAAGACTATACGTCTAATAAGAGGTCCTTGAAGGGGTATGTGTGTGTGTTTATAAAATGACAGGAATGAGTTGGGTGATTTCCCACAACTAAGTTTCAAATTGTAGAAAATAAATGATTAAAATATTTCTCATATATATTTTAGGAAATTATATATTTATATATATGTTCCTATTTTTAGGAAACAAAAATATAAAACAGCAAGTATAGGCAAAACCCTGAAAATACACCAGCTAAATAAATAAACGTTACTATCTAGTGCTATAAGGTAGGAAGACTCTACCTTAATTCACCCACATATGAACATCGTTTCAGTGGTGTAAAGCAAAAGAATGTTTCTTTCTCACAAGTTGGCCAAAGAAATATTTCTGAGTTCTTTCTCCCTCTGCCAATAGAATTAAAGTATCAAATTAAAATAGCCAAACTTCTGCTGATAACTGAAGGTATCAGTCTGTCTTCATGCTGCTGATAAAGACATAACCTAGACTGGGCAATTTACAGAAGAAAGAGGTTCAATAGGACTTACAGTTTCACATGGCTGGGGATGGCCTCACACTCATGGCAGAGGGCAAGGAGGAGCAAGTCACATCTCACATGGATGGCGGCAGGCAAAGAAAGAGAGTCTGTGCAGGGAAATTCCTCTTTTTAAGACTATCAGATCTTGTGAGACTTATTCACCATCACGAGAACAGCACAGGAAAGACTTGCGCCCATGATTCAATTACCTCCCACTGGGTCCCTCCCACATGTGAGAATTCAAGATGAGATTTCAGTGGGGACACAGCCGAACCATATCACTGCAATAAGAACATGAAAGCCAGAATTTAGACTTAACATATAGGAAAGAAGGAGACATTATAGATTTTTAAAGAGAAATGAATTTGAAAAGGGCCTACTGTTGAATCATTAACCTGAAAGCAGTCTCCTTCACCCCTGGCTAAGATTCAAGAGATATATCAAAATGCTGTCCTAACTTAGGGATAGCCCAGAATGTTTTCAACCACAAGGACAGAATCTTCCAAAGGCAAACGTTGCAGTACACCATGAGAATTTTCCAAACATCATGTGCCAAATGCCCCAGAGATTCTGAAATGTTCCCTCTCTCCCTTCTTGCCCCACAGCCTCAGAAGGGACCACTGTTATTCTTGGAAGGACATTATATCGTTAAGTATGTAAGGTTGAAGTCTTGCCATTCACTAGTTTAGTGCACAGGAAGCAGCTTGTCACTATCGGCCCTGTCATTCTAGGCAGCTCGCTTCGTGTTCCCAGATCTCTTTTTTTTTTCACCTGTAAAGTAAGGGCAGTAGAACTAAAAGGGTTAAAGTATTTTCCAGTTATAAAGGTACAAAATTCTATAATTTGTCAGGGTTATAAGATTAGAGGATGAAAGACTAAGCCCTGATTTGGGCTTCGTAGAGTCTAGCCTATATTGATTTCTATAAGAAGTCATTTGTTGATGAAATTTGTGAAACTGTCTAGATAGTGAGTAATACACAAAATTATCTGCATATGTATTTCATTTGGGAGCTTTTGGTGCTCTACCTAGATTTAGCACCTAGCTGTACAATTGAGGGCTGCATATTTCTTCGTTTTTAAAGATCTGTCTTTAGTTGAAAAGAAAATGTTCAAACAATACCTCTCAGTGGGCTAGAAAATAATATTAATTTCCCTCATTCTTTTATACACCAGACTATTAACAAACATCAGTATAACATGTTTCCTTATAAAAACATTGTTTTTAAAGATTAGTAAAGATTAATATTAGGAAATATTTAAACTAAAAAGAAAAAAGCTGATTTTAATTTAGAACTTTACAGTTTTCCATAAATGTATGTCATTTATGAACATAATTTCTACTTTGTTGGATTCCTTTTCTGAAGTCATTTATATAAATGTATTTTATTGAACAATCAGCAATCAAAATAAATTACTCGTTGACTTTAGACCTCAAAATCTCTGCAATTATATAAAAAACTCTGCAATTATCAATCAAAATTCAATATTAGATTATAAATTTCTGGAGGGCAAATGTCATGCAGCATTACCTTTTGTATGGTTCAAGGAATCCTGTACATCATCACGCAAGCATCAGATGCTTCACAACCTGCTTTGTAGTAAGTTGCACTTCCCTGTTATCTTAGATATCCAAAAAAAACACATTTTATGGACTGGTTACTTACTGTGATGGTATGTACTACTGTTTGAAGTAAGTGTCCTGACTAGGACAGAATTCTTTCCAGCTGATTTAAGTGAAAAGGCTTTAATAAAGTAACCAGTTACAAAGGTGTAGGCACTGTGAAAGAAACAAGGGATAATGATGATAGGCAAGCAATAGACAGGAACTGCTGCCAGTCCTTGAGCTTAAAGAAGATGGAGAGGAAATATTATTTTAGGGATGTCAGTGATAGCCAGAGTCCTGGAGGAGGGGTCACCCAGTAAGAAGGGATACAGCCACGGCCAGAAATGTGTCACTGAAACATAAAAGAGGAGAGGAGGAAATATCCAGAGTTCTCTCACCTTCTGTGTGCTGATCTAAGGACTCCATTGTCCCATTGACAAAACAAACTCCAAGTCTTCTATTTAAAAAGGACTGGCGATTCACAAATGTCAGCACAGAGCTGAACAGAGAAGGGGAAAGAATGGATCTGGGGGCCAATCGAAGGAAATCCAGTATGGCAAATATTGCACTGCCCCCAACACATTACATTTTCTGCTAATACTAATTCATAGAAAATACTTTCTTTTTGTCAAAATTTGCTTAACAGAGGCAAAATTTTTCAAATAGAAAAGACATCAGGTCAAATTATATTTCATAATAAGAGGCACAGAGGACAGCAAAAGGATTAGGGAAATTTTGTTGGGAAGTAATTAAAATAATAAGCTAGAAAGCAAGAAATATGCTTCTAGGAGTCTGGGAGCAGGAGTAAAGGAAAGGAAGTCAGGTTGGGTCAACACAAAGGATGCAACCAAAATCTCCACACAGTAAGGAAAACCTAGAAAAAAGGATTGTGCCAGGGACATACAACAGGAAAAAATCAAGTCTTAATCGTTCATGAAGCCATAAATAGAAGTCACATTTTCCCTTAGCTCTTGTTGTAGAGAAAAGGAAAATCAAAAACAATTTTCAGGGGTTCTTCTTTCTTTTTCAATATCTCTCTTTCCAATACCTGGTTTCTGAGTCCTAAGATAACTATCTTTTGCCCTTCATTAATGATAAACTACCTAAATTCATGTATTCAATCATGTATGCACGTTCTTTATGGGGTAAGTTTCTCTGCCGTATTTATTGGAAAAAACCTTGCACCATTCACAATGCTTACCTACCATATAGTAAGCACTCAATAAACATTAATTGAATAAAAACCAGTTAAACGTCTGTTGGCATGACATCACAACTTTAAAGAAAATATTATAATCTGCCAGATAATTCACAAACATAAATGACTAATATCAGAATGTTTACAATTTTGCCATAGGTAATAGGACTAAGATGCCTAGAGGGCCTGAAGTAGAAAGAGGCACAGATCCACAAAAGGACAGCTGGGAACACAGAAAACAAACAAAACTCTTCAGAGACTTCACAACTTTGTCAAGGGAAGGTTCTGTTTACCATCAGCTGGGAGGGGACAAACAGCAGCTTTGTGAAAATAAGTTTGTTGTGTTTACTGCCAAGATGCAAAGTTCAGTTCCAGGAATTTGTGGTGATTTATTGTATGTTTTAAACAATCTATACAGAATTCTTTTTTTGTTTCAAAAGATCATTTTTATCATCTTGGCCATATTTCCTTCCTAATAACAGATCATTAAGTCTGTCTGAAAGTGACGGAACAGAAAATTAACCTTGGTTTCAAACTTTGAAAAAAAATTGTTTAAGCAACCTATGCTTTGAAATATCACAATACTTTATGGGAAATTAATATTAGAACACAGAAACCCAGATCAAATTATAAATCTACTTTTCTAGAAAGTCTCATCAATTTTCTAGAGGCGAACTTATAAATTCAGATTCTATTAAACAATTGGCTCTCCTGAAAATATGGGGTATTCATTGCTTTTTGATTGTGTTCATCTCAGAAGCATTGATAAAATATCCCCCTTTTGCCAAGCATATATCAATATTTATTTTGGCTAACCAGCTGGTATTTAATAATTCAACACTACTTTATTACTTTTCCCTGGTTTATCTATTGCAGCGAAGATGTAATTGATTTTCCATAACTAAGCCCCTAACCCTTTTTATCATTTCTACTCTGCCATCTTAGACATATTAGAATAATGAGTGGTCAATGGTAAGAAGGGGAGTAGGAAGGAAGAAAAAGAACATAAACAGGACAGATGTTGCAAAAATTAGGGTAGTAGCCTAAGGTCTATCACAGGAGTTCCAAATTCTGGTCTACCATGGAGTGACCTGGGAATCAATTTATTCATCTATAAAATGCATGTGCTGGATTCAGTTATAGCTAAGATTCCCACTGGTTCTGAAGCACTGCATGCTACTATCTGTGGGATAACACCGCTTTTCTGTTCACTTGAAGCTCCTCATTTAAAAACAATAAGGTATCACTCCTTCATTCATCCAAATGTGAGTGATTATGAGCATCATTTCTAGCTGCAGCCTGGGAAGTGCACAAGTCCTAACAATGCCTTAAAACTGGCATGATCTGTGTCCAGGAGGGAAAAATGGGCTGTGACACATACTCACAACGCCTGCACCACAGGCTGAAAAAATTAGGCCTCCATATGTCTAAATTTTTGAACAGCCTGGCTGACTTTTGACCTGACTTAGCATTATTTGAAGCAGCGTACTGACACTGCCAATAACATCATTCATAATAGGGCACACATCTTATAACTGAACCACAGATAGTGCTGAGCAACATAAAGAATCCAGGCAATACATATGTACAATGTAAACTGCTAAAACAGAATAGCTACTGAAGGATCTGCTAGTACGTACACTGATTGCTTCTCTGAGGTTGAAGAGCCAGGTTTTAGGATTCTTCAATGGCTGCAGCCATGGTCTCGTTTTAAAAAGCCTCAATCATTTCTCAAGACATCACATGTAACAAAAGGCTGCATCTATTTCTGTCAATACAGAGCTAGCCTAATAGTAGTAGATATGTTTAGGGCATAGAAATAAAGTATGCCTTCCTGAGGTTGGATAAAAGAGAAAAACAGCCTTTGAGAATTAGTAGGTACCACTCTAATCTGAAGCTTGTACTGTCCTTTTCAATCCTAGCAAAGAAACAATTAATAAAGGAACCCATTAAGACCTGATTATTGCAGCTAAAAAAGGAAGGTAGAATTTCAGTCCTTTGAAGTAACTGAGAATGATTCAGGCCTCATTACAGAGATATAATCTACATTCATACATTTATGTTAGCGATTCAAATCTATTGGGAGAGATTGAATTCCGTTAAATAGTGCATCTTTCCTGTGGAACTTTTCTCAGGCTTTCTCGGGCTAACCTAAGAGGTGACCTAACAATGCAAAGTAGTGGGGTATTTAGGGATTCAGCTGTGCTGTAAAAGAAAGGCTGTACAGAAAAGAAAAAGAAGAATGAGATATAATCTAAAAAGCTATGTCAGCTTTTCCTTTGGGCTGTTTTGTAAATGCCCTCTTGTCATCACGCTGTACAGAAGAGTGGCGAAGGGGCTCTAGAACTTTCAAACACTGCACCTGCTGCAACCAGATTTTAATATGAAAGTTTAAAGACATGTTTTCCCTCATTTTAGACAGAAAAAAAGAGAAACTCCTAGCTAAAAGATCTGAATAGCTTCTTCTACTGGAACATAAAGTTGGTAGATTGCGTGTGTGAGAGAGGGAGAAAGAGACTCGCTTTGGATTGGAGGGGCACATGTCTAGGGTGAGTTTAACAAAAATTTTTAAACCCCAAGGTGGCATCAATAGTGTTGGTTCCTATTGTAGAGAAACCCCAAAATAATAACTTCCTGTGTTTTGTAACTTTTCATAGCAGAATCTTTATTGTTTGGTTTCACCAAACATAATTTTTTAAAAATGTAGTTTTAATTAGTTGTAAATTCAAACATTTGGATTCTTCTGGACCATTGGCCTGAAATGCAAATCCACGGGAAACACTACACTGTCTTTCAGGCGTTTGTCCTCTCAGGTATAAAACTGCGAACTAAAACATTGAAATTAGCACTGTTGGTTAATTTTTCAGTATCCTAAAGAAAAAGACTTGTTTGATGGATGCTCTTTATTTGCTTAACTTTCCAATTAATATCTACAGAAATTACAGCTAATTATATTAAACTTAAGAACCCTATTGTAATGTTCACCACATTGTTGAACTCTTCTAAATAAGCACGGCATGAATTATAACTAATGCAAGTAAAATCCTGATTCTAGTATTAAATGATTCTATTTCAAAGGATTCGAATGCACAGAAAAATATAAGAACATTCATGTAAACTCATTTTTCAAGTCACTAAATACTTAATTGAGCAATCATTCCTAATGCTCATCTCTAGAGCTATTTTTTTATTTCTTTGGATATCTCTGGTTCACCACCAACATGGAGGTCAAACACACATTATAGGGATCCTGGCTTGTGTGAACACAGACTCTTCTAATTAGTTCCCTCCAAATTACAGTTGCTGTTGTTAAACTCCCAGTTCACCTTGAAGTGTTTCTCTATCTTACACTGGCAGCCTAACTTTAGTTTGAAACATATGAAATTACCATTTTTGTAGGTACAAAACCTTAAAATGTTGGCAATTTCATGGGCTTCAACAAAATACAAATGTCTAACTGTACTATGTGACATAGATACTTCATTCCAGTACATGTTTAGGCATTCCTTCTAGTTAAACGTTCCCTAGTTTAGAGTCATTCTTAAAGAAGTGGTCCTCTAGGAGTTGTTTCTTATTCAGATTGGGATGGATTAGCACAGTATTTCCTTTTTTGTGCCTCTTAACTCTTGGCAAAGGCTCCCTAGCCTTGGACTTAGTTCTGTCAATACCTGGGCTGTGAGCTAGTTTCTACGAGCAAGGAGGGAGTTGGAGTGGCGTTAAAGAGTGTGAAAAGGAGAGGAAGACTCCTAGAGCAGTGATATTGTAAAACAGAGCCCTTTAAACATAAAATGTGAAGATAGATAAAATTAAAAAAATAAAAATAAAAAACCGCCACTTTCTGACTAAGTGCAAAGGAAAGTGCATAGAAAAGAAAACAGACAGCAGAATATTCAGCCAAATTGTATGGTAAAATCTTTGCGGTCGCCATAAAGTGCGTTTGCTTTGAAGTGCACGCGTGATTCAGTGAAGGGCTCATGTTAGCAATTAGAAATCGGTTATTTGGGTCCCTGATTTCATTTGCGCCAAGAGAGAGGCAACTTTTAAGAGTGACGATAAATCTCCCTGAGCTTAAAAGGCAGAAAGGGCCAAAGTGTGAACTTTTTACTTCAGCAACGGAAGCGAGAAATCAGTGATTCATTAAAGAGGAGACCTCCTTGGAAGCTGGCAGCAGAGGAGGAAAGGACGCTAATTATGTCTTCCTTTTCTGTGCTCGCTCCGATCAGTTTATAATCTGCTGCTCTGGAGGGTTTAAAATCCTCAGCATCTTCTGCTTTCTCCCAGCCCTCTCCTCTTCTGGGAGTGAGAAGGGGGAAAAAGTCAGCCAAGCATCAGGCTCCAGGTGGCTCTCAAGTACTTCACTGCCAAAAGAAATGGGGGTGGGGGGAGGAGATCCTACGCTGGAAAACAAGTGAGAAAGGGGCTCCCCAGAAGGGATTAGTTCAGGCTGGAAGACAGCAAAATTCGGAAAGCTGGAGGATACCGTCAGCGCCGTGGCCCGCGCTGCGAGCAGGACGCTTTAGCAACGAATTTGCCAGAGCTAGAGGCGCCGGCGGCGGCTGCTGCGGCCGCAACAGCAGCTGCGAGGAAGGGACCTGGCAGCCCCCAAGCTGGATGCAAAGGCATCGCGCTCTCTCCTCGCTCCCCTGCTCCCCCACCCCCTTCTCTGCCCCTTTCACCCTCCCTCTCCCTGGCGTTCCCAGCAGCGTAGGGTTTCAGATGTCCCACCGCCGGTTGACCCCCTCCCCCCTCTTCTCCACCCCTGCAAATGAGGTTTGACCAGCAGAGGCAGAGCCCACCTCTGGCTTAGAATCACTGACATTTAGACTCCAGGTTTCAACCTGTTTACAAGCGGACTTTCCAAAGGAAGGGGGTGGGGGATAGGGCCATACAAAACATCAGCCGCCGTCCCCCAAAACAAAAAGTGGCTTTCGGCAGCCTTCAAATCGGCAGGCACCACTAAAAACAGAAGGGAAGAGAGGGAAGAAAACAACGGCGACTGGGTAGCTGCCTGCAGTTCTGACAACTCCAAAGGGATACACTTGTAGAAGCGGCTCGCAGGCTGGGGCTCCGCAGAGAGAGGCCAGAAGGTGCCAACCGCAGAGGGGCGCAAATATCTCCCCCTATTCCCCACCCCACCTCCCTTGGGTTTTGTTCACCGTGCTGTCATCTGTTTTTCAGACCTTTTTGGCATCTAACATGGTGAAGAAAGGAGCAAAGAAGAGAACAAAGTAACTCCTGGGGGAGCGAAGAGCGCTGTGACCAACACCACCACCGCCACCACCAGCTCCTGCTTCTGCGGCCACCCACGTCCACCATTCACCGGGAGGCTCCAGAGGCGCAGGCAGCGGATCCCAGAAAGGAGCGAGGGGAGGCAGCCGGCTTTTCCAAGGAGTTATGGATGTTGGTGCATTCACTTCTGGCCAGATCCGCGCCCAGAGGGAGCTAACCAGCAGCCACCACCTCGAACTCTCTCCTTGCCTTGCACCAGGTCTTACCCTTCCAGTATGTTCCTTCTGATGAGACAATTTCCAGTGCCCAGAGTTTCAGTACAATGTGGAAATGGATACTGACACATTGTGCCTCAGCCTTTCCCCACCTGCCAGGCTGCTGCTGCTGCTGCTTTTTGTTGCTGTTCTTGGTATCTTCCGTCCCTGTCACCTGCCAAGCCCTTGGTCAGGACATGGTGTCACCAGAGACCACCAATTCTTCTTCCTCCTCCTTCTCCTCTCCTTCCAGCGCGGGAAGGCATGTGCGGAGCTACAATCACCTTCAAGGAGATGTCCGCTGGAGAAAGCTATTCTCTTTCACCAAGTACTTTCTCAAGATTGAAAAGAACGGGAAGGTCAGCGGGACCAAGAAGGAGAACTGCCCGTACAGTAAGTAACAAATGCGTGCTCCCCTCCTTCCAATTATCCACCCCCAGCCCACACGGGGGGGAAAAATCTCTTCCAGATGTGGCCAGCTAAATATTTACGTCCCCAACCCCTGTAAAATGATTAAGTGGAATACTTTCACACTAATTCACCACCCGCCCCCCCGCCGCGTGTATACATTGTGCTGCCGCATCCCCTCCCCTAAGCGCGCTCCCTCCACATCCCCCACCCCTTGCCGCCCTATACACCCCTTCCCTCCAGCCTGTCACTCGCCGGACCACGCAGGGCGCTCAAGAGAGTTGTTGCAGTGCAAAGATGCCCCTTTTCTCTCTCCACCGCCCTTCCCACCTCCTCCAAAGAGCTCTCTTTCCTTCCTTCTGGAAATGGCTCAAGTAAACACATTTTGTTTCTTTTCCCTGGAAATCTTGTTAAGAGTTTGGGACAGGCTCCTCAAGCTGAAAATAATCATCCGCTGTCAATTATAGGGGCTTTGTGGGAACTTTATTTAAGAAAGAAAAATCAATTCCACTCTCTCCCCACCCCCATCCCCTCACCCCAGCACCTCTAGATATGAGGGAAAAGCATTTTTCTGGTTTTGATTTTTGTTTTGTTTTGTTTTGCGTCCCTTATGTTAGTTTGAGTGATTGCAGTCCATGAAGTTAGCTTTTCAGGCACCACCGCTGCTATTTGTCTTCTGCCTGCCTTCTCTCTTGGTAACATGATGCTCATGTCTGCATTGTCAATAGCGTATGCACTGCTTCGTGGTGTCCTGTTGTACTGTTTCTTCTGAAACCTCTCATATTGCAGAGCCATACTACTACAGCATTGTAAACATCTGGGGCTGGATTCACACAGACCTCACACAAATTTCATTGTCATTCTTTTATTTTCAAAGTAAAAGTCATAAGTCTGTTTCCATGGCTATAGTTTATCCTACAGTGTGACGTTTTCTCCTCAGTGTAAATTATGCCTGGGATCCCTAGATTTTGTTCTTGCCTTTTCCTTCTCTCTTTCCTTCTTTCTCTCTTTCCCTTATTTCTTTCTTGCAGGGGTGTGGGCTGGTTGAGGGAGAGAGAACTAGAAGAGGAGGGGTGGATATTGTGTCTCTTCTTGAATCAACCCAGCAAAGCCAGATTACTCTGTTGACTTCCTTTCTCAGTTATTTTCAAGTGGTGAGACTTATTCATCCCCTGTTGATTATTATGTGAAAGGAACCCAAGACTTTGTAATGGCACACTGAAAACAGTAGACAATGATGTTTAAACATCTTTAGTGACCATTTGGCATTATCTCAGTGGTAAATTCCAAGTCACCTTTAAAGGAGACATTTTTGTGTTCGTTTTTCAGGAGTTCTAAGCATAGATTGTCAGCTAACTTAAATACATGAGTCAAGCATTTAAAGATTCCTTGGTTTAGAAAGTACCAAGTACTAATGGGAATGACAGTTGACCAGAATTTAGCATTTTATTTTTGAATACAAATTTACAATAATTAAGAATTTAGTTTTCTTCTGTGGGGATACACACACACTCAACATTAACTTCTGTTCCTCCTCAGCCACTGGTTCTATTTACTAAAATTCACAATATGTTTATAAGTAATAAAAATACGTGTAGAAGTGCTTTTAAAATGTTTCATTTTATGTTTCATACTAGAGATAATTAAGTACTACATTACCTGATTCATAGAAAGTAGCTGAAATAATGTCATAATGATGACAATTATTTTTGCTTAAAAGTCATTTGTTACCTGAATTCATTAGATCCTATGTATATAACCTTTAAGGTTTTTGATTAAAATTTTAAAAACTTTATTTTCTTCTAAAATAAAATAGTTGTGATGTCATTCAGTTAGGAGGATGGGGAAGAAGCTATCCAAACATTGGGCTAGACAGAGTGAGCTGGAAATTTAAAAAAAAAGAAATTCCGATGGACTGATTTCTTATTTTTCATGGAGGAAACTCAAAAGAATATGATAAAGTTTCAGAGTGTTATCTTTGAGCAAACTTTTTTCTTTTTAACAAATGTTTGTGCTATACTTTAAAGGTCTTTATAATATGACTTAAGAACAAATCTGCTGTTTTAGTTAACACAACTTAAATTACTATTTTCTAGAATCATAATCACGTGTGATTAGTTGCATAGTAAAATGATTTCCACAGTAGAAACTGAATTTCATCTTTACAATAAGAACTACCTGCAAAGAAGAAAAGTATACTATATATATTGTATAAAAGGGGTGTAGAAAAGTTCCATTCTAACTGTCCAAAATATACTAATATTTTATTTTCTGTGTGATAACATATATTATTTGTTATAATGACAAGCTAAATATCTTATATGGTAATGCAATCTTAATCAATGGTTAAAAGTGAAAGGGGAGGGGTTCACTCCACTAAATATTGTCAAATCATAAATAATTTAGGCTTTCCAAGAACATCTGTGTCAAAACATAGCAAGTGAAAATTAGAGATTGAAAAAGCCTTAATTTCACATGTGGCCAGGTAATCTAAATGCTGCTACAATTTCCAACTGGACTGATTCAGCTGAACTACATGGTAGTAAGATATTGTCTAAATGTTGCATAATAACATGTGAACAAATTTTTGCCATGCCTACAGGGTAGCCAGCCAGCCGTCCACTAAATGGTAGCTTGTTAAATACTAGGATCTCTAACCTCTGAAGAGTGTCAGTTCCTTTTCCATAAACCACATTTCAGTAATATTTGCCTAAACAAGTTATTAATTATTCTCAATACACAAACCTGTTCTTTTGAGGTTTGCTTATTTGAAGATTAATTTTCTTTGTTACTTTTGACCCTAGTATTATTGCTGCTAAATTGCAGTAACAGCTTATCTAAAAGGTTATATGTTTTTGATGTCCTGGATAATTAAAAAACTGTTTTACTGGCTTTTTGCCAGCAGAATGCTAGCAAAAGGAAAGTAAGACAATCATCCATAAGTATTGCAAAATCATTTTTAACTTCTACTTTCAAAGCTAGTTCCCAGAAATTAGATGGTTCTAAAAAGACCGCATATACTAACAAAGTTCTTCTCTATATGGGTGATTATTATAATTTTTGAGGGGGGGTGCTATACTTTTTGTTTGCTTCTTTGCCATGATATGAGAGTAGAATAAAGAGAGCAGACATGAATTATTTTTCTCCTGCTAGAAGTCTGAGAAAGCTTGAATAATTTAGAATAGCTGTGGTGTATCTGTCACTAGATATGTGTAGGCTCATTGAGGTTTTTGTTTTATCATTCTTTACATCTTGAGCTTTGCCCTTGAAACCTTACCACTCGGCTTTAGTTCTGACCTCTTAGAAAGGCTGGATACAGCTGTTAGGTATCCTTGCAAGTTGGACCAGTTGACTTATTTCTGGATGTGAGTAAAACAGCTGTGAGCTTCTCCCATGGTTGTCATTTGTAGAAAAGAGGGATCTAGTGAAAGGAAAATGTATACCTAAACTTGAGACAATTAAGAATAGATATTCCAAAAAGGGAAAGTCACAAAAAAGGCTCCTGGGCCTTTCTAGGAAAGAAGTATGGAAGGCAATAGAGAAATCAATATGTAAAGAGTATGCTGTATATGCTTTCTCTTTAAATACACACTTCATTCAATAATCATAATAGTCCTATAACTATCAATATTTTTCAAATTTGAAAACTAATACTGAAAAAAGTAAATTGTCCAAGGTCATTCAACTAGAAATGGGCAGAACCAGGATTCAAGCCCCAGCCTATTGGTTATATCTCTCCTTTCTTATTGTACCTTTCTGCTACTTCCAACATTAATATCAATTTATTGGAATTGGACACCTGAGATCTCTAAAAAACAAATTATCCAGATCCTTACCTGCTTCTTGCTGTGAACACCGTTCTCTAGAAATAAATTGGAACAGAAATAAAATGACAATTGCAGAAAAACAAATACATTAAACGTGTCATTGTAGGTGGCCACATGATATCAAACAAGGCTAGTGTATTCTCTAGGTAAACTCTCTCTTTTGATATTTGGGAATATAATTGCTTACGGATACATACAAAATACACATACATCAATCTCACTTATGTTAACAGAGGTCATTAGGAATACATGACTATTTAAGAAAAATCCATGAATGTCATTTTATATAGCAATTGTTTATAGCTGAGGGCCAAATGTTTAATTGTTGCCTTGTGTAATAAAATAATTTGATTGTAAATACCTGTGAGAAGTTGGACTGTTGTAGAAACTTCTGATATATGACTCTAAAAAGGGCGACATCTTAGAGACTTAAGCTATACATATTAAGAAAATTTTAAAATAAACCTGCATATCAAAAGGTACTTTACCATATAAAATGACAGATTATTGTCTGGGATTATTACTTTTTAACCAGGACTAGAGCTTATTGTAGGAAGCTAAATGAAGTGAGAAAAAATAATTGTTGAGGAAAATAGGAACTTAAAAATTATCCCCTAATAATGACACAAGAGTTTTCTGTGAAGAAAAACTATAGACAATTTATGGCTTCCACTGGTATCTTATTTCAGTTGTGGTTGTTTCTAGAATTTGGTTGCATAATTTATAACCGGCAGCATTTAATCATGAGCATTGAGGATTTATGAAGGTGGAAGACACTGTATTTAATGTTTACATGACATTGTCCTGTTACCTTTACTGCATTTCTACCATATGGAACCTCCAATTTGAAGGATTTATCATAAATCTATTAAAAAAGCACAATTCAAGAGAGTTTCCTCTTCATAAACCTGATTTATAACCACCTACAAGGAGAAATCTAAGGAAACAGTTGTCAGGAATTACATGCCCATATTGGAGCATGAGAATTCAGAGACACCAAATTCTAGGTCTTGGATATTTCAGTAACCTATTACCTAAAGGTGTGAATGACTCTTTAAAAGCAAGTGTTTTCAAAATGATGTTTAGGCACAGAATTTTAACAAAAGAAAAAGAAGTGGAAGAAGCGTGTCTTATAGGATCAAATAAACTCCACTGTCTTCATAGTTTCTTCTACATTTATACTATCCAGTTTAGAGTGAAAAGCTGCATTTCTTTAGAATTTAAAGGACTTATAGTAGAACATGAATGAACACTTTAAATTTCTATACAATTACTTTAATGTTCAGAAGCAAACTCCATTTATTATCCAAATGTCTAGCTTTCCACAAGCCAAAAAAATGTGGAAAAAAATTTGACAGCTCATTTGAAATGGAACTAATGTTCCTCCCATTTATGAGCTGCCTGTGAATAACTACATCTTTCCTAAGCCTTAATGTCTATATGCTTATCCGACATTGTAGTGCAAATGATATTTCTTTATTATGCTTCAGAAAGAAGAGTAATATATGTGTATTAGTTCAAAGTGATTTTAATCTATCTTAACATTAATTTTGCAAACTTTGCAATCAAGAGTAATTCAGATGACATTTTTAGTATTACTGTTCCCTCATCTGTCAACCTTAATAGTTGATGTTTGCTTAATATAAGTAAGGAAAATATTAGAATTTTCCTTCCAGAAATAACAAATCTATTTTATTTTATAGAAAAGATGGAATATACAATTCATGTTTATATAATTTTAATATAGTTTTATCACAATATAGACATGTAATCAAATTCATTTTGTCTCAAGTCGTTTATGCAGAAGTGTTTAAATCTTTCATGGTATATTGCAATGATCTAAGATAATTTACATTTGACATTTGACCAAGGGTGTTTATTACTTTGTTTTCCAGATTTAAAACATTATTTTGTAATCAGCGCTCTTTCTTCTCAGTGCATGTTACCTTTATCTGTGCCATTCAGTCAGTATAACAAAGAATAGCTTAGAAATGCACCTTTAAAATTAGCGAAAGGAAATATACCTGCATCTTGGAAAGCCACCAGTGACACCCTGATGCTGAATTAATGAATACAAAATGTTGACATTGTACAGAATCAGTTTAAAACTCAGTACTTAATTTGTATAGATTTTACACAAATAGAAAGTTTCAAGATATCTAAAAGGGAGCCAGGTCACCCACAAAATAATGGCTTTAAAGGCTCCCTTGCTTTTAAATCAGATCAGTTGTGTTCTTTCTTTGAACGCTGTGTTCTAATTGGCACAATAAATCAAAGAAGACACTCAGAGTAGATTCCCATGTAAGGTGGACAACTGGACAGTGACTTTTTACTGCTGCTAACACGTGCATCCAATTACTATCTGATAGATTCATAGTGCTGGCAGTAAAGCATTGCCTTATTTTATAGTTCACCTAATAATTCTTCAACCTAAACCAGTCCACCTTTACCTATACCCATTCTGTCAGTATGTGCATTATTAATGAATGATTTGCAAAATTTTGGCATGCTTTCTGCAAGGAATGATGTCATTGAGCTATTAATGAATCATCTAACCCTAATAGAAGGCAAAGTATTGATTAACTTGATATACCCCAAATTTCAAAGAATTGTCAACTAAACAAACCTAATAATTTCACCACAACTAGAACCTAATTCTGAATAGGGTGGGTTAAATTCCATCTAATTCTGAATAGTGTTGGATTGCCACAAGATTTAGAACTTTTTTAAAAAGGTATTTTTAATGTTTTTCTATAATAATTATTATTATTACTTTTCTTCAAGGACCTTGTGTTAACATACTTTACTGATAAACAGACATGTTATTTCATCCTTAACCTTTTTTGTTCCTATGTTGAGGACAACTTGACATATTCATAGAGTCTTTACAGTTCAAGGCTCATTGACTTCTTTCTAATAGCTTTGTTTTGAGTCAGTCTGTGACAACCTGCTTCTGAGGCATTTTAAATCCCTAATAGTTTACCATCCCTTCCTCACTCCATTATTTTCACCTCCTTGGTTTTGTGGGTTTTTTTTTTTTTTTAAATAACTTTTCTCTGGTTTCAGAACTGGCTACATACCTTTAAGGCCAGGGAAAGTCATTCATGAGTGTTACTTGGCACCCAAGGTGACATTCAGGGCGTAGCATCTAAAACTGATAGTGTTGTTTTTATTTTGCATAAAAATCTTCAATGGTGTAAATTCAATGTACTCCATCAGGACCATCTTCTCATTTCAATTCTGTAGTGAATTCCTTCTTATTCCAGCATTCCAGGTCAATTTCTTTTAAGCTTTGCTGTAAGTGAAGTGGACAAACCACAGATGAGCCCCCTTCAGAGTGCTGATTATCCCATTACTAGATCATCATTCTGCATTTTTCCTCCAAGTTAAATTTTTGCTCCCAATACCTCTCCCTGCTTTTCCTATTTTCTTTTAAATTATTTGCATATGTAACACTTACTAGCTACTTTGCCATTTTTCTTACATTTTTTATCTTTGTCTGGACTACCATAAAAGAAAGAAAGTGAAGATTATTTTAAAGACAGGGTCTCACTCATAATCACAGCTTACTGCAGCCTGAACCTCCTGGGCTCAGGTGATCCTCCCAAGCAGTGGGAACTGCAGGCATGCACCACCCTGCCTAGATAATTTGATGATTTTTGTTCGTTTGTTCGTTTTGTAGAGACAGGGTCTCACTATGTTGCCCAGGCTTGTCTCAAATTCCTGGGCTCAAGTGATCCTCCAGCCTCGGCCACCCAAAGCACTGGGATTACAGGTGCAGAAAATAGAAGCCTGAACACTTCTATTTTTCTACTTTAGTTATCATTTATTTTTAAAAAAATGAATGCTGATTTGGAGGTCTTTGATATTCCCAACTTCCAGAATGGCACTTAGATTATCAAGCTTCTCTGTGTACCCCTGTCAAATATATGTGGCTTTTAAAAATAAAACCTAGGTTCTCAATAAAACTGTTTTTAAATCAGGAAACAATGTAAAATATGTATACGTATGTCAGATGAAACAAATGTAGAAATGCATATGCCTTTACTAGGAATTTTTGAAATACCAACAGGAGTTAGAATCTGAAGTAATTTCGTAAGTGTTTTCATATACTTCTCCTAAGAAAGAATTTTATGGCACTGATTGATGAATTAGATTTAAGTTTATCATATGCAGAATCTGACTCAATAGTCAGATTGACATAAATACGTTAAATTTATCTGTTATAATAATAATAAAAGTCAAGCTTGTTTTTACAATTGTTTTCAAATTTTAAGTAACTTTAATTTACTGACAGAATTATTAAAAGAAGAATTAATATTCTGTAACATGGGGTAAATGGTAACATATGACACTGATTTACATACTATTGATCTAAAGTAAGATACATTTATAATGGTATTCATGGCAGTAATTACCAGAATCGGGGGATCATTTTTTGGGAATATCTCTGCAGAAGGATATGATTCCACAAGTATAAAAGAAAAGTGTTAGTGATGTTAATCACATTATAGTATAAAAACCTGATGAACAAAAATAGTGTTTTAGAGCTCAAATATGCTGACATCCAGGAAACAACAAAGACGGTAAAGATCACATAATGAAACTTTTGAGAAGCCAGAAGGAAAAGTAGAAAAAGAGAAGAGGCCCTAGAGTGTTTAGATACATACTGTGAAAGGAGGAGGAGATGCTTTGCTGGGGTGATGAAGACAAGGGTTTTGAACTCTCAGGAAAGAGATCAAGCTAATGAGTAGCACTGCAAAAGGGCTGACATGACAAGAAAGGTGTGAGGGAAATATAACCCAAGCCCTGGCATTCAACTGGATGTTAAATTAACTGAAATGAGAACCTATGATCTAAGAGAAGTCCCACAGAAGTCATCGCAGCCAGGCTATCAAAGTAAGGAAAGCGAAGTCCCAATTCCTGCTAAAGAGGAGGTATGATAGAGTGATTAAAAGTATGCGCTTTGATTCAAAGTGATAAAATGTATAGTCCCAGAGTGAAAGCGGGCTTTGAAGTCGCACACCTGTAGGCAAACTGCGAGATAAGAATTGGTAACTTTGGGCAAGTTGTCATCAGTAAAACAAGGATATTAACAATACCTACCTTTTTACTACATGGTAAAGATGAAATGAGATCTTACATTCATTCATTGATTCATTCAACTGAAATTTGAGTGCTTGCTTTGTGTCAGATAGTGCGTGAGGCACTGAAAAATGCATTGTTGAAAAAAGTTGGTCTTTCTGCTCTCATAGAGCTTACATTCTCCACAGAAAATGTCAAAGAACAAGTTAACCAAGAGGTGATATGATAAAAAAATTGAGGTGAGTGCTATCAACGACACAAGTACAGTGGTTTAATAGAAAACTAGGAAACAACTGGGAGCTACTCCAAAGAGCACAGCTAGAGAAGCCTTTTGAAGAGGTGAGAAGGGAACTGCAAAGGGAGAGTTTGGTGTCTCATTCAAGAAGTACAGAGAAGGCACACTGAGGCTGGATGTGGCAGAAGTTTGAAATCTGAATTGACACACACAGCTTAATGGTGCCTGGCACATCATAAGCCTTAATCAAAAGGGTACTATATAAAGAAAAAGTAAATATGAAGCTTCCTCTTATTTCAGGGTGAAAACATCAGGAAAGCAACAATTATATTATTCGATGAAGTGGCGTTCAACAATGCTGGAATTGAGGAAAGAGGCGGGAAGGAGAAATATACCTGGCTTTTGTTTAAAAAGGGAAATATTGGCCAGGCGCAGTGGCTCATGCCTGTAATCCCAGCACTTTGGGAGGCCGAGGCGGGCGGATCACGAGGTCAGGAAATCAAGACCATCCTGGCTAACACGGTGAAACCCCTTCTCTACTAAAAATACAAAAAACTAGCCTGGCGAGGTGGCGGGCGCCTGTAGTCCCAGCTACTTGGGAGGCTGAGGCAGGAGAATGTGGTGAACCCGGGAGGCGGAGCTTGCAGTGAGCCGAGATCGCGCCACTGCACTCCAGCCTGGGCGACAGAACGAGACTCCGTCTCAAAATAGAACTACCTGAAATTTGATTTGGAATTGTAATATTCATAATGTTCTGAAGTTTTGGGGAAAAGTAGAGGCCTGGTCCTTCAAGAAACTGGTAGAAGAAACAGATTTAGCATTTCTAATCCAAAAATCTCAAATCCAAAATGCTCCAAAATCCAAAACTTTTTGAGTGCTGACATGATGCCACAAGTAGAAAATTCCAAACCTGTCCTCATATAACAGATCACAGTCCAAACACAGAAGCACAGTTTATTCAGCATCCCCAAGGGGAAAAAAGATCCTCCCATCCCCCTTTAGCTGCTGTTGCTTAACAGCTGATATAGGTATTCTGGTGATGCTACTGTGCTGCCTAATTACCCCGAACACATTATTTTTTCACTGTAATAGTGGTATGTCATGTTGTTTACTCTTAAGTACTTATGTATGAATAAGTGTAAGAAAATGATTGCTTATCAGTAGCATTTAAATTCAGAGTCAGGAATGAGGGTGATGCCAAATAACCACAGATTAGCTACATCAGTGGCTAAGATAGTAGTAACACCTTTGCTTTCTGATGGTTCAATGTATATGGACTTTGTTTAATGCACACAATTATTTAAAATATTTTAAAAAATTACTTCCAGGCTGTGTGTATATAAATCACAAATTAGTTTTGTGTTTAGAATTGGGTCCCATCCCCAAGATATCGCATTATGTATGTGCAAATATTTCAAAAACTGAAAAAATCCAAAATCTGAAATGCTTCTGGTCCCAAGCATTTCAGATAAAGGATACTCAACCTATATTTGAAAACTGAAGGTAACTTGAGGAGAGAGCAGGGTGCTTAAAATAAAGAATAGAAGATGGATATTCTCAAGGACACAAGCTGTAAATGGTTAAAAGAAAGAAAGAAAGAAAAAGAATAGCAAAATAGGTAACCATGGAGATTTGATAATTACAGAATAAAAGGCAACAAAGAAAAGTAATTCTTAATTTTTAAATATTTCAGAATAAATCTTATATTTCAACTTACAGTTTCGAGCCAGCATTATCACAGATACTTAGTTCTTCATAAAGTTGGTAGTTGTTTCTTGTTTCTTATCCTATTACTGTGACCTTTTTGGCTTATACCCTTAAAGCATTTGCAGTCTAGAAGTAGAAAGAAGAGATTGTCACAGGGCGTTGAAAGAACATACAAGGCAGTTTGTACGCAATGCCAAGAAGCAGGGCAGAATTTAAGTAAACAGCAGTCTCTAACTGAGGGAGGGATGCATGACATCAGGGGGTCACACTGAGGATAAGGAACTCTAGCTAGACAGAGATAAAACAAGAGAAGGAAGAATATTCTAAAAGAAGGCACAGAAGTGTGTGGGTGTGAAGTCAAACATGAAGTTTTCAGGAAATCACAGGCAGGAAACAGAAAGTTTGCATGCAGGTGGGCATCTTCTGACAGACAAAGCAAAGTACAGTAGAAGGTGGTATCATGTGAAAGGGAAGTTTGTAAATTTATCCTCATATTTGTGGATCTCAACTTTCCGGCAAGATATTACATTGACATGATTTTTATTTAAACTTGCCCTTTACTTTTTTTTTTTTTTCATTTTTACTTCTTGAAGTAAAAAAAGAAAGTGGAAGAATATTTCAAAGGAGTATTATCTACATTATAATTGACAATCTAGATATAGTAAGTAGCAAGAAATTGTAGCTTAATTAAAAGAAAAAAGAGCTAATTTTATGCTAGGGACATGGAAAAGAAGTAGTTCTTCTGCTCTTCACTAAAATGACATTATTCTTCGTATTTCTGATTTGCCAAAAGATCATTATTTTAAAATTTAAACTAATTGGAGCTTCAAAAGTTCTTAATATGTATATTTCAATGTGAATAGGTTTTCTAATTTCCATCTAATTCCCAAAAGGAACACCTGAAGCATCAGTATTTCTTGCTCTAGTTGTGGGCCTTTTTTTTGGGGGGGGGGGCATTTGTATTGTAAATTGTCTTAGATTTACTTGGTTTACATGATCAGAAAAAGAAACAAAATATGCTAAACTTCTTTTTCTGGAAAAAGAGTACATGTAAGTATTTTTTTAAAACAAACTAGGAGAAACATACAGACAGCATATATACAACTATACCCCCCTACTGACACTATGAGCTCTCGAGTCAGACTTCTTGGTGTAGATAACACCCACAATCTGGGTTATTTATAAAATTTCGTAGCTGTGTGATCATGGCCAAGTTACTCCCTGGGTCTTGGTCTCTGTATCTTTTAAGTTTAGGTAGTAATATCACCCACCTCACCACTGTTGGAAGAATGAGTCATAAATTTACAAATGAGACTATAAATGTAAAGTTGTATTAAATACAGGACCTAACACCATGTAAGAGTTCAACAGTGTTAGTTCTCATTACTCTTTTATGCCATGACTACTTATGTTGTCACTAATTATTCCATTATGTGAAAAGTTCCCTAAATCATTGAATAATAAAAAATTCACCAGATTAATGCTTTCATCAATTGATTTTCAGAAAAATTTTGTAATATGGGTAAGATCATCATTGTTATGCCCATACTATGTTTAGATGAGAAAATTAGGCCTAAAGGTTATTGTGCCAGACTGACATTATAGAGTTAGCATAATTGAGGATAAAACCAGGCCAGTCTTAGTGATGTTGATCTTCTATCTTTGCTTGCCTGGGACAGTTCCAGTATATGTCTCTTGTTCTGGCATTTCATTATTCATACCTGTTCAGTCTCAGTGTACTATCACAAGACCATCCTAGTCTTAATCAGTGTGATCTATGTAAGGCACAAATCCACACAAGCTAGTTCCCTCTTAGATACTACTACATACTATCACATCACATGTCATATGTCATATAATATCATGTAATCTCTACATTCCTTCACATGTCATATAAGACCCTAATGATTTACTCCCTACCAACTCCCTGACCTCATTTCTTACTACAGTGCCAATTATAGCTATTTTACATTGATTTCAGTTCTAGAACGTGCCCTGTCCCTTCATGTTTGGCCTTGCCAGACACTCCTAGTTCAGCCTGGAATGATGCCCCGGTCCTCTTT
The DNA here is from genome assembly GCF_003255815.1 of Theropithecus gelada. NCBI lineage: Eukaryota > Metazoa > Chordata > Mammalia > Primates > Cercopithecidae > Theropithecus > Theropithecus gelada. The sequence continues at coordinate 44,406,283 of NC_037673.1, read as the reverse complement.
CCCAGCTCTTCTTCTTTTCAAGTTTCACTTAGATGTCATCTCTGGGAAACCTTCCTGCTGTCCTCTCAAAACTTGTGCTTCCAAAAACCCTATACCTAGTATTATAATACAACACCACACTTGATTAGTTGACTGTTTACCCATCTAGTTTCCTCATAAACAGAAAACTTACTGAGAGTAAGAACCATACCTCATTGACTTTTACATGCAAGCACTTAAGATAGTATTTGGCATATAATAAGTCCTCTTTCTACACATTATTAAGTAAATTACTGCTTTTAACCACATGATCTTGGTCAACTTACTTAGACTCTCAAAGTTCAGTCACCTGGTCTGGAGAGGTGATTAATATGCTACCTACCTAAAATGATGGTTGAAATAAATTAGCTCTTAAAATTTCACTTAGTTCTAAGTTCTACAATTCTGAGAACTTGAAAAATAAGTTAGTAGGGTCATCATTATTTAAGAGACTGAATAAAAAAATTCATTGAATTCATTAAAATTTCTGAATAAAAAATGTGTAATCATGAAGTGAATCATTTTTCATGTTTCTCTAGTTTTCCTAAGGTTACTACTGATAACATTCAGTGGATATTAAAAGTTATTTTATCTCCTTTAAAATTCCTACTGACTATGAGACAGTTATTTCTAGTTTCAGAGTTGTATTTTTGGATTCTTGGATAATTTGGTGGCAATTAAAAAATGAGCAATTCTTAGTAATTATTTTGGAGAGGAAGAATAAAGTGCTGCAAGGAGTGGGAGTAAAGAGAGTGGTCTTGTCTGTGTCAAAATATTTACTGTGGATCTTAAGGAGGTCATTTACTTTATCTTGGCCTCAGAGGCTTAATAATAATATGACTGTATTGAACTACATTATTATTAAAATATTTTAGTTTAGTATATTTATTTCACAGACTAAGGACTAGATTCCTGGAGTGTACCTATATTAGGAAATGTAGCTATATTATGCTGAACAATGACCACCCAAAGACATCAGGTTCTAATCCCTGGAAACTGTGAATGTTACTGTATTTGTAAAGTTTTTGCAAATGTGATCAAGTTAAGGATCTTGAGATGAGGAGATTATCGTCATTGTGCAGGTAGGCCCTTAATGCTATCGCAAGTGCCCTTATAAGAGAGACACAAGGAGATTAGACATATATAGAAGCACAAAAGGCAGAAGGCATTTTGACAATGGAAACAGAAAGATTTAAAGATACAGTATTGTTGTCTTTGAAGATGGACAAAGGAGTCATGAGCCAAGGAGACTGGAAGAGGAAAGGAACAGATTGTCTCCCTAGAACATATAGAGGAGTTTGACCCTGCTGACACCTTGCTCTAGGCCCAGAAAATTTGATATTGGACTTCTAGTCCCCAGAACATTGAGAGAATAGATTTATATTAGTCGAAGACACCAACTTTGTGGTAATTTGTTGCAGAAGCCATAAGAAACCAATATAGATATGGTACTTAGATCAGGGTCATGCTGTAACCAAATCTAAAAGTGTGAAAGTGGCTTGGGAAGTGGATAGTGGACATAAGTTGGATGGATTTTGAAGCACATGATAAAAAAGCCTGGATTTCCTTAGACAGACTTCTGTTAGACTTCTGTTAGAAATATAAAGATAAAAGGTGCTAAGGTGAGGATTTAGGAGGAGGTGTTTGGCACAGTAGAGAACGCCTACCTCATTTAGAGAATACATGTAACATCATAAACAGAATGTTGGTAGACATATTAATATTAACAGTGCTTTTGGTGAGGGCTCAGAAGGAAATTAAGAGTATGTTATTGAAAACTAGAAGAAAGGCAATCCTTTCAGCTACAGAAATGTAGCTGAACTGTGTTCTACATTGTGTGAAAAACAGAACGTGTAAGTGATGAATTTGGATATTTAACTAGGGAAATTTCCAAGCAAAGTGTTGAAGGATCAGCCTGATTTTTCTTCCTGTTTATAGTAAAATTCAAAAGGAAGGAGATAAAGTGAAAAAAGAACTGTTAAGCAAAATCAAAATAGCACTTGATGATTTGGGAAATTCTCAGCCTACCTAGATTGCAAAAGATGCTAAGTTAGGAGATTCACTGTTAGGAAAGCATGCTCTGAAGAGAAGGGTAAGGGTATGACTAGATAACCTTATGATAGTGCTGAAGAAATGAAACATGTGATGGATAGATTCCCTCAGCCACCTCAACAGAAGTCAGGAATAGAGATGAGGTTATCTAGGAAAGATCTGTAGAGAACCCTCTCATGGCATGAATCCCTGTGACATACACAGGAGGACCACAGAGTTTTTGAGAATGTTGTATCAGCAGAAACACTGCCAGCTTGAACTAAAATAGACAAAGACAGAGCAAATTGAAGGAAGGCTGTCAGACTCCCAAAATTCTACAGGCAAGTTGATAAAACTATTCAGCTGCAAACACATGATACCTTTAAAGAAAAAGGATCACCATGAGTGCAGAGCCTTGGGTACAAAGGAAGTGCAGAGGCATAGAAGCAGAGACTCTAGCCATGTGCCCTGAGGCAGGACCCTCAAGTCACAGAGGGTGACTCCCAGGCCGGGAAACATAGTGGAGTTTACCCTGCTGGATTTTGAAATTGCTTGGGACCAATGACTTCTTTCTTCTTTACATTTTTCTCCTTTTGGAATAGGAATGTTTATAACTGTTATACTATGCTTGTTCCACCACTGCATTTTAGGAACCAATAACTTTTTTTCTAGTTTAATGGATTCAGTAATGGAGAATAATTTTGCCCAGGATAGATCATACCCAGAGTCTTATCCATATCTGAATTCCATTATTTACATTATACAATTTGAGATTTTAGAACTGTTGTTATTTAAATGAGATTTTGGACTTTAATTTAGGTAGGATATAGAAGGCTGAATAATAGTCACCCAAAAATATCAGGCTGTAATCCCTGGAACCTGTAACTATTACCTTATATGGTAAAGTTTTGTAGATGTGATTAAAAATTTTGCGATGAGGAGATTATCCTGTATTATTCAAGTGGGCCCCAAATACCATGACAAATGTCCTTATAAGAGAGAAGCAGAGGGAGAGTAGACATACACACAGAAGGCAGAAGGTGATTTGAGGATGGAAGCAGAGATTTGAAGATGCTACACTGTTGGCTTTGAACATAGTAGTAAGTCCATGAGCCAAGGAATGTGGCCAAGGAATGTGGCACCAGAAGCTGAAAGAGGCAGGCAATGGATGCTCCCCCGGAGAGCTTCTAGATGGAATACAGCCCTGCCAGCACCTTAATTTCAGCCAAGGGAAACAGATATTAGAGTTCTGGCCTCCAGAACGGTGAGAGAATAAACTTCCGTTGCTTTAAGCCATCAACTTTGTAGTAGTTTGTTATATCTGCCCTAGAAAAGTAATATAGGAATCTATGAAAACTCTGTGCTGCCCAAATTAAGGATAATTTGACAAAAACAAAGCAGTTTCTTGTGGTAGATAGTACTAAGCATGGACTCAAATAGATGTAAGTTCCAACCTCTTAAGAATTGTGTGAGTGGCCGGGCGCGGTGGCTCAACCCTGTAATCCCAGCACTTTGGGAGGCCGAGGCGGGTGGATCACGAGGTCAGGAGATCGAGACCATCCTGGCTAACATAGTGAAACCCCGTCTCTACTAAAAATACAAAAAACTAGCCGGGCGTGGTGGCGGGCGCCTGTAGTCCCAGCTACTCGGAGGCTGAGGCAGGAGAATGGCGTAAACCCGGGAGGCGGAGCTTGCAGTGAGCCGAGATCGCGCCACTGCACTCCAGCCTGGGTGACACAGCGAGACTCCGTCTCAAAAAAAAAAAAAAAGAAAAAAAAGAATTGTGTGAGTGAGAAAAGTCTCTAAACTTTTGCTTTCTCATTCCATCTATGAGGATTAAATGAAATAATCTATGAAAAGTATCCAGAATAAAGTATCAGGCTTATAATGGAACCTCAAATTTTAGTTGAATCTAAAGGGATAACAAGTTTAATTGACTATATGTTTGTAAAACATTATTTTAAAATATAGTTTATTTTCTTACAATACCTTGACTGCGAGGCATTACAAAAGCAAAGGACTTTGGTTGTTGGATACAGAACCTGTCCACAAAAGTGGCCTGTTTTTCCTTTGGGCTATACGTTCAATCTGACTTGATCAAAGGGTTTCCATTAACCTGGCCCAAGAGCCCCTTTTCTGAAGATGGGCGCTAAAATAATGGGAACCTTTCCTATTTAAAGAAGCCCCTTTATAGTTAAAGGTGAGAGAAGACCAATTTTTAAAAATGGGTAATTAGTGTTGCCTTAGTTCATTTTCTGTTGCTTGTAACAGACTACCTGAAACTAGGCAATTTATAAGAAACAAAGTTTGTTTCTTACACTTATGAAGTCTGAGAAGTCCAGAGTCATGGGGCCACATCTGTTGAGGGTATTCTTGCTACTAGGGACTTTCTGCAGGGCACCGTGGCAGCAGAGAACATCACACATCAAAGGGGCTGAGTGTGATAGCTCAGGTTCCTCTTTCTCTCCCTATAAAGCCACCAGTTCTACTCCCATGATAATACATTAATCAATTAATCCATTATGAATTAATCCAATCATGAGGGCAGAGCATTCATGAACCAATCACCTTTTGGTTAATGCTGTCGTACTGGGGATGAAATTTCAAATGAATTTTGGAGGGGACAAATATTCAAACCATAGCAAATGTAATTAAATTTCAGTAACTAGAACTTTCTGAAGGATTTTTCAACATTTATGTTGACGTTACTGTGTATTTACTCTTTGAAACTAACATCTTTTATCATCCATCTTCTCTCACTATGTATAGAATTCCTTTAACACCCTACCTTTAAGCCTCTCACATCTCAAAATATTTCCATAATACATAGTACAACTCTCCTAAAATTTATTAACATCTTTGTTTATATCGCTTGAATTTTTATGGCCTGGGGGAAAAAAAAAAAACAAGATTCTAAAACTTGCATTTCCTCTTACAGAAAATTTGTTTCTCTCACAGTAATAGAGGTATTGAAGTTGCAGACAGCAGATAAATGTTTTGTCAAGTCTTAGGGTAATGGGGCTTTTATGGAGCTGAGGCTGACTGAAACAGCTGCTAATTTAGAGTGCTATGGAGCTTACTTCTTTTTCTCCTCAACAATTATTGTCTACTGAGTGTTGTGACTATAGTAATTTGAGAAGATAGGTGATGGTTGTGATATTGGGAAAGGTGGTGCAATTAGGAATGGGCCTCCGGCGCAAGGGAAATAGATAAGAAATGTGACCCAGGATTACCTTGAGCACAGAGAGCACATGAGGATCAATTCTACCAACCCCAGTGTCATTCAAGGATTTTACTTATATTATCTGATACTAGGCAAATAAATGAATATGTTCATTCATTCCAATCCCCAGGAAGTTTCTGCAACTTTCTTGGAGATAGAATGCCCAAAGGCAGAGTTGTGCATTCTGATTTGAGATCCATACCCTATCTATTTCTCTTTATAAGAAGATTCCTTCTAATGAGCATTTAGAAAGAGGCTTGGAGCAGGAGAGGAAAGCCAGATTGGAAATAGATAGTAATAACAGTCAATAACAGATATTTCTCAAACTTAGGTCTATGGACCACATGCTCAGAATGAACTAATGTGCTTGTTCAAAATGCAAACTATAAAAGTCTCATTCTAGATGTACTGCACAAAGTTGGCGATGGAGGGGAGGGGCAAATATGTTCTCACAAAGAAATCTGAACTTTAATAATCTCTAAAAAACAATAAAATTAAGAGTAACACTAAATTAAATGTAGAGGTGATGGGAGGAAAGGCCAAAGGTTTTTTGAGATTGAGATAATCTGAAAAATTTGGCAGAATGAATTTCATACACATATTCCAGGTTTGCACATTTTCTGCTTTTGGACATATTCTGGAAAGGGAGAAAGTGCCAGTATATTCTATAAAAAGGAGGTAATTTTTAAAGTAAGTTAAAACATACGCTTAAGTTTAAATGCTCCCTGTTTGGTGAAAGAGATTTTCTGATAAATCTGAGATTAGGTCAGTTTTCAGCTCATTCTTGTAAGTGTCTGAGTGCATGTGTGCTAAAGCTGGAGGGAGGGAAGAGAAGATATGATACTCATCAAAAGCTGGCTGTTTTCTCACCATGTCAGAGTGCTCCGCCACTGCTATTTATGAGGAAGAGCTGGGGATGCTACACCAAATGACAGTCATGTAAACAAACTTTTAGAGATCGAGAGCTCTTCCCTTCTTTTTTAAGCCACAGAAATTTATGCATATGTGTGTCTAACCTCAAGAGTGTTGGCAGGAACCTAGCGCTCAAAACGATCACTTGAATTTGCAGCCCAGCCTCCAAAACTGGAAACATGGAGAAGGAATATGGATGAGATTCTATAGTTTCCTCAGGAACCATCTTTTGAACTCAAACAGTTCTTTAATGTCTTATGGTTTATTAAGAAAAAAGTCCTCTATTGTGAGAAATTCTTTCCTTCAGCTGTGGAGATTATTTGAGTTTCAGTTCCTGTGGATGACCTTTTCTCAGATGACTGGAACTGGGACTACAGTCAAAGCTGTGACTCTGTCCACTTTGGGTGTTTCATGAGTATGCAAATTATAGGCTCATGTCTGTGTAAGTGACATTTCTTTATAACTACAAAATATATATAATACCAGATTCATATTCCATATAATTCATGGAATATCTCCTGTAAAGTCATAGGAAATATGAATATGAACATATTAATAAATAATTGACAACATGGGCTGGAAGCAGTGGCTCATACCTGTAATCTCTACACTTTGGAAGACCGAAGCAGGAAGATTACTTCAGCCCAGGAATTTGATACCAGCCTGGACAACATAAGGAGACCTCATCTCTACAAAAAACAAAAATATTAGCCACTCATGATAGTGCTTGCTGGTAGTCCTAGCTACTGGAGAGGCTGAGGTGGGAGGATCACTTGCTCTTAGGATGAGGCTGCAGTGAGCCCTGCTTGTGCCACTGAACCCTAGCCTGGACAACAGTGAGACCCTGTCTCAAAAAAACAAAGCAACAAAAAAATTGACAACACATAACACACTGAAGCATCTTTCTTCCATCCAGATCTTTTAAAAATATTTTTTCTTCTTATCAAGGCTTCAAAGTCATTTAATAAGCTTAACCTGTAGTTTCAGCTGAATTTAGCAGTATGTAACCACTGACAATGGCCATAACTTACTAGCCTGAGATGATTATTTTACTGAACAACCTAAAGTAGTGTGGTTGTATTTTTCACAATCCCAAAATACTTCATGGAGGTGTGGAGGTTTGAAATTATTTGTTATATTCTGTGCTATGTTGTATGAGGCACTTAGCCGAAGACATCTTTGCCCTAATGTTTTGTGCTCCAAAGAAGGATCAAATTATTTCTACTATTAAAGAATCTGAATTGCAAACTCCCAATTTACTCATTGAAAAATGCCATCCATCAATTGTCTTATTATATATTTTCCTCTATTAGTGACTACGATTATAGGTAGAATAGAAATATATTTCCTCCACCCTAGACCATCCTACCCTCTCATGTCCTTATTCAGGGCCTGGCACTCTGATTGAATTAATAAAATTTTGAATTAGTAATATTGACATTTTGTGAAGAAGCAGGCTGGGGACTAGAAGAGAAAAACTAGAAATTGGAATAAGTTGTTATTAAAATCATATTTTTATAATCTGTTAGACTGACTATATAAAAATCCTTGTTTCCCTATGTTAATCTTGGGCAAGGTTTTGAGGCAATTCAGTTTTAATCAACATATGTGTTATTTATGTGCCACTGTGTTTTTTTTATTATTACTTTGTGTATCAGCACGTTACATTTAAACAACAGATAGACTTTTTTTATTTTTTAATCAGCATACCAAACTTTCTTTGAATGATTAATGCAAACTGGGTGAATGGTCTTAATTACTGATCTAGCTCCTGGTTTTAGATATTGTTTCTGTTCTGTTTTTAGAATAGGAGAAAATAATTTAATAACTAATGATATTGAATGCTTAGGTCTGTGTACTTTATATGTACACTCATTTAATGCTCAAAACAATCCTAGGGTGTGGATACTAGGTTATCCTACTGTACTGATGGGAAAATTTGAAGCTACTGAGAAGCCGAGTAACTTCACTGAGTAGTTAATAAGTGATGAGACTAGGATTTGAACCAGGTAGTATGGCTCCAGTTCCTGTGCACTTAATCACTAAGTATTGTGCCCTTCGATAAGATGCAACTAGTCTAATCTGAAATCCTTCAATTAGACAGAGGCAAATTAGTTACTATGCTACATCAGCAAATTAAACTGTATAGCTAGAGGAAACTTCCATAGAGTATTCTGTGCTTTCTTGACAAACTTTGCCTACATAAAGAACAAAAAAAGATCTCTTCTTGCCATCTACAAATGTTTACCTGCTGTTAAAAAGTCTGGCTCCTGACCACTTTTATTTTGAAATTCATGACAGCTAAAAAAGAAACAGATGAAAAAGAAATGGATTTTTTCAGTAGTTACTTTTCAAAGGATGATAAATGGAAACATTTAAAAAATACTTTTATAGTATGAATTCATTTTCTATCAGTTCTTTCAGTTTGAAATTTCTTATGTCATTTGTTTAATATCAAAGATTTTTAACCATCTTACATATGAGGAATACTATTTATTTTATTTTCTTGCAGTTTGAGAAATATTTGTCTTGATGCCCAACTGCCTGAAGACATACTCTTTTACAAAGAAAGCAAAATTTTAAGAGAAGTTAACCGAGGGTTGCTGATATTTATTTTCTTCTTTATTTAATCTTCCCATAGTTCCCAAGTTCAGAACTTGAAATATTATTTTTATTAGAGAAAGTATTCATATTAAACTTCCACATCTATATGTAGCTATTTTTAAGTCTAAAGTATTAATTAAAAATTATCCAGACACTATCAAATAAAATCCCCATCTTAGCAAACGCTTTTCCCAACGAATTTCAACCACACTAACCTAGAATCAGCTTTTGCCGTACGTTGTACTAATGGAAGATTTGCTTTTTGCTTTTGAAGGCAAATTGATATTCACAAATCATATGTCACAAGCCACTAAAAGTGTCAGAATCCCACAGCAGGCCCTTGGTAGCTTGTTAATCTCTCCTGTTTAAAGGAAACAGACTAATTCACTTAAATATAATGAAAGCCATGCCTGCTCCAGCTTAGTCCCTCAAAGCTTGAGCCCATACAAGTCCTGCCTTCTTTCTTCACCTCCTTCTTTCCTGGCTCTGACAATTAAACATGAAACTAAGAAGCAATGCTTTCCTTAATGTTGCCATGTCTGAGCTCTTTCAGATGTCACATATGTGAAAATTGTGAAAATGCGGGATGCCTTTAAAAAAAAATTCATCGACAATATATACAAAGGGGTATCCTTGCCCACCTTTCACCATTGTTCTCAACAAAGCATAAAAGATAAAGCAGGATGTTAAATGCAGGGACCAGATGTATATATAACCTTTTGCCCTCATTATTCTAATTGGTTTCCATTAGAGAGGAGGGAGGGAAAAGTAAAATAGCAAAAAAAAAAAAAAAAAGGAAATAATTGATATAGATTGATATAGAGGTGAGAGAGTGAACTTTTAACATTGGATTGACTAAAATCTGGGAATATTATAATCAGAATAACAGAAGAGCAATTTCAAAAGTTCAAATCAAAAGGTGATTCATATAACAGGAAGAAACGGGAAGGAAATAATTTATCTTAATTTTATGCACCCAGAAATTGTTCAACTGTGGTCAATAGTGCCCCAACTATATTATTTTTTAACACTTCTCATATTTACATTAATTTTTGCACTTTGAAGGAAGAGCCAAATGTTCTCTGACTCTAATTGCCCAGATATACACAATCACATTTGTGGTTAACTATATTTGTAGTTAGTTCTCTCCCTTCTAACCATGTGCATTTTCCCCTTTTAGTAGCATTAGCTATTTGTGGTTCTCCATGCTGAAATGAAGTATAATATGCAGTAAGTTTAGATCTTCCAATCAAGGACTTCAATGGCAAAGGACCTGAGACTGGGATGACAACGGAGTCTTACTTTCAACCTAAGTCTTAATCAAAGCTTAGAGTCATAAGATTGAAAATCTGGAGTTAGGGCATGTAGGGGAAAAAACCACTTTCATTGCAAGCATACTGTACATGTTAGTCATGGCTCAGAGTGGAATAGGAATTTTATGGAGCAAGAAAGGGGAGGTGCAAGAAGAAAGTTTTGAGTTTCTTTCTAAGTGTATTTTTAAACAGCATTACAGCATCAGGATTTATAAAGAAAGAAACAATACAAAAAGAAAGCTTTTTGTCTCTCTCTCTTTTTTTTTCTTTGCAAATTATTTGAGAATGAAATTGACCACGAGGAAGGAGACATGAGGAGACCAAAATGAGCTGACTGATTAAAGAGTGAGCTCCTGAATGTGGCAAAGTCTGGAATCCTACAAGACAACATGCCAAAGCCTGTTGACAGCTAATCTTGGGGTATAAAGTCTGAGTGGAGGTCTTAGGTATGGACGGAACTTTCAGAGGTCATTTAGGTCACTTCAGTCTCTCTCCACAAATCACACTCTTTGTTATTTTAGACAACTCCCGCCCATGCCGACATTTTACAGTAATAACTTTAATTGGAAAGTTGACAATATCCATTAATTTCCAATTCTAGTGTTTGGCTATACCTATTTTTATCTATATATTTTTTAACTCAAATCTCTTATTCTCTCATTTTAGCTCATTTTGCCTTGGTTTCTCCTCTGTAAGCATGAGAAATAATTGGGTTTAAATACTTACTTAAAATCTTTACATATTCTATGTAAAAACCACCTACACAGATAATATTGTCAGATTTCTACCTTGGTTTCCTTAAACTGAAAGGATTCACACTGTGTTTCAATTCATTTTGATACTTTATTTGGTTTGCAAGATGATTTTACATGTATAATGTTATTTAGTTTTCACAATAGCACTATCAATTAGGCAGCATATATAGTAGTATCTTCATTATGTTTGTGAGAAACCTCATCATATTTCACTTAAACTAGAATTGTCTTTCTTTGAGTTCTAATTAGTAATCTTTCCACTGCACTATCATTTTAATCTTAAATAAAGATTTGTTAGCCACAGCACTATTTTGAACCAGGTAATTCTTTGTGATAGGAGTCTGCCCTGGGTTTCGTACGATATTTACCAGCATCCCTGGTCTCCACCTACTGAATGCCAGTAACACCTCCTTCCCAGTTGTGACAACTAAAAACTGTTGTAAGCTGAGGAATAGAAAATCTGACTATATTGGGAGAATAATTTCATTCAATTACTACTAAGTATCATGAGATTCTCTAAATACAAGATGTGCATCTTCCTATTAATATACATAAGATTGCTGAGTTATCATTTTTTTTATTATGACAATGCCTGTCACCTCACAGAGGATATAATCCAATACATTTTCTTAATATGTCTAAGGGCTTTAGTTCTCCATCAAAAAGTAATTTTCCACGTTTGCTTTAAAAAGAGTCACAGTAAGAAATGCTATTTCTTTTTTTCTTAGAAATTTAATTTTCAAAAGAAGAAAATGTAACTCAGATGAGTTTTGAAAGTCTCAGCTACCTCAGTCTTGGTGGATAGTTAGGGTCTCAGCCCTAAGGTTTTCTTTCTTTTTTTATGGGGCTCCCTCAGGTTGTGAGGGTTTCTGAAATATATAGTGAATTCTACAATGCAATTCAAATATAAGGAAGTCTTGTTTATTACCAAGTGCAAACTTGTTGCTTCATTACCATGTGATCCAAGGATATCTTACTTGTGTAAATAAGGTTATAAGAGAGATATAAACTGTGAAGGAAAATGTACCTGGAGACTGAAAGTGTATATGAAATAATGAATGATTTCACATGAATATGTAGTCAGTGATTGCCCACCCTCTAAGTTAAAAATAGATTTCCTAATGACATAGGACAAATACCAGGTTGCTAAAATTTACTTTTTCCATATTGTAGAGAGGCTCTTTCAATGAAGAAAGATATTATCAATGACCTTATTGGAAAGTCACATTTAAAGTGGATGAATCTTTCATGCTGTATTTTTGCTCTTCAATAAACATATCTTTTCTGGTGCTTCTTGAGTGTATAAGACATTTCATGGGAAGTTTCAAACTCGGTGAAATTTGCTTGTACAAATAACAGAAAATTTAGAGCATAAAGCTTTGAAATGCCTTTAAATTTTCCAATCTATATTTTTAAAATTACTGTTGGTTTCACAAATGCCTAATGGCTGAGTCCTGTTGCTTCACTGTAAGTGTAATTGTATTTCCTTATGAAGGTTAAAATTCTCATTTCATTCCTTCCATTTATCTAAGTTTCCGGGTGACATTCACAATTAGTCATTAAAAATGATTGTGTTTAATTGAGATTTACCAGTGACTTTAATACAAGTTTTCACTTAAAGAGCAATTACGTTTTATATTGCAAGTTGAAAACTGTATTAACAGTGAATTCAATGAAGGAAATTTAGAGATCTGAAGCTAATGAAAACTTTTTAATGATAGGTAATACTTAGGTAATCATATTCATCTGCTGTTTTTCACAAAAATTAACTCCAGGAAAATTGATATCATTGTAGAATATTGGAAAACTTACAGTGGACACTATTTAGAAGTACATTCATTATTCAACAACTACTTTCAATACTTAATACATGCCAGCCCCCGTGAAATATTTTGGGGACAACATAATTAATAATTGCTGTCTCCTACTAAAACCGGAGACAGACGCATACACACATAATCATACAGTACAGTAAGTGCTGGAATAACAGGGCAGTGGAGGCACAGAAAGAGAGGGGAAGAGATAACCCTGCCTATGGTGTTGGGGGCAGGAACACTTAGAGCTGAATAGTGTCAATTCAAGTCTCTCCAAGAGGGAATTTCTTTAGCAGAGGATAAAGGATATATAGGATATTTCCAAGACATTAGGGACATTGCGACTAGAGGAGAGAAAGCAGCATCTATAAGGGCAGATAAGATTACAACAATTTGTCATGCTGGGGGAGTATTTGTTCTCTAACATATAGTATCCATTGATACTCTATGATATCTCTATATGGGATAAGAGGACAAAAGGAATACAAGATCAGCGCCTGTGAATAACACTAGCATTGTCAAATATCAGGAAATATAATAAGGTGCTTTGTGCCATTTGCTGGGTTATAGAGTTCTCCCTATGTCCTAGGTAATTTTATCAAAAATAATAACATTACAGTGAATGATAGAATAACAGGGCAACAGAGGTATAAAAAAAGAGAGAAGAGTTAACCCTGCCTAGGTCTGAGTGTTTGGAGCAAAAACACTAGGAGAGGAATGGTGTCAATTCAAGTTTCAAGAAGGAATGTCTTTAGCAAAGGATAAAAGACTGTCTCCAAGACATTGGGGGCATTGTGAATAGAGGACGGAAAGGAGCACACATCATGGAGCAGATGATGTCATTTTCAGTTTTCAGAAGAATTAAAGAGTAACTAGTCCAAGTTCAAAAAGATGGTAAGTAGCAGAACCATGATGCCAAGCTAGGTCTGCTTGACTCCAATTATTATGAAATATCATCTCTCTTTTATGTGTTTTATCTGGTTTGGCATGGCTTTTTAGAGAGTATAGTCTCCCCAAGGGATCTTCAGGAATGGAAGCAGGAGGCATAAAGACATGAGATTAGTTTGGGCAAAACAAATACAGATCACCTTTCTGGTAAAGGGAGCAGTTGAGAGAGTGGTAGGAAGTGACTTTGTGTCCACATAGATTTGAGAAAGAGGCCTTTTGCAAAAAATGCAGATGAAAGGAAATGAGAATGGTATGTAGGTGCTTAGGAAATAGAGGCTATAAAACTGCTGAATAGACAAACCAAAATCGGAAAATTTTTAAGCAAACGTACAGAAAATAGCAAATGCAGATTTATTAAGTGAAATATAATAATGAGTTTGTAAGGCATAAAGAATCTGTAGAAGCCCAATGTTTCCAAATCTTGCCAGACTATGCAAGACAGACTTCTCTCTCCTCCCTGGCTCAGCTCCTAAACAGAGCTATTATCTACAGAGATAATTCCAGATGCTCTGACCCCTTCCAAATTCTTATTTGATGATCAATCATCTGGAGTGGAACTCTTACTCCCCATTCAGGTTTCAGGGTGATGCACCAAACTTTCCTCTCCTAATTAACACTGCGGGTCATCCCCAGGCACCCAGTAGTTCTTAGAGACTGGACTGTCAGACTCTCAAATCTACGACATTGCCTCTGGGGAGAAGAAGGAAGGGTGGACCCCTTGAGTAGCCTTCAAATGCCGCAGCATTAAAATAGAAAGCTCTCATGAGTGCCTGAAAAATCTCAGCTGTTATTTCTCCAGCTTAAAAATGTTTGAACTCAGAAAGCAATAAACTATAAGCTAAGAAGACCCAAGGAGCTTCTGTGGGGCAGCAGAAGCTGCTTTTAGCTGAACTAGGAAACCCTCTGATTGTCATCATTCCAGTCAAGATTTCAGCACTGAAGAATAATCTTGACACAGAGTTGCTGCTGCAAGGCAACTTACTATTTTGCCTTGGCAACTTTACTATTCCTTTTAAGTATAAAGAGTACCTTTTAACAAAGACATTTCTGGGAACTTTGGTTTGAATTCTGTATTGGGTCAATGAGATAGCAAGGAGGACATTCATTCAGAAAAGTTAGAAGTTGAAGTTAGGAAAATTAGAGAATTTCCTAAGCTTTTTGCAGCAGCAGGCCTCCTTAAAAGATCCAAATTTTGAAATATCATTAGGACAGAATATTTGCTCAATAAAGTAGTCATGCCATTAATATTCTTTCACAATTATTCAGTTGGTGATTGTGTTGCCAGAGGTGACTTGCTTCTTTTTAATGGTAGTGTTAATGATTGTCATCATGCCTTGCAAATATTCATTACATCCTTGCAGCCATCATATAAAGAGACATTAAGATTTCAGCTCCCATGCTTAAAAGTCTTGCAGGTAAATTTAGAAAACAAGACAGCTAGTATTCTGATAAGTACCTACCAAAGTTCCTAATTGTTGATGCAAATGAAATGACATATAAAGTTAATACAGAGGTAGGCATGAGAGGCCATGACGTAGACAAGAGGTATTCTTTGAAGGAAGCCTGTAGTCTAGAGAAGTGGCTGCAGGGAATTCTAAGTGTTGGCCTTGACTTAAATTACAAATGTGGCTGTTATGTTCAGGGATCAAGGACCAGATGCTTATGGTTGAATGAATGATTGCCCTAGGGAAGGGAGTGTTAAAGATTAGTAGGGAAAGCTAAATGGGCATATCAAAAGTCATCAGAAGATATCAAATGTCAGGATAAGCCGGAAAACTCATTAACACATTAAATGTCTTGCCTTTTAAAACTACTTTTCTTGATGGAGTATATTTTAAACAATTAAGCGAAACCTATTTTAATTTAAGATGCTACTGATGTGATTAAGTTGTCATTTTACAGTGGCATGATGAATTGTAACACTTGGACTTCAAAATTCTCCAAGTGCATTTTGGCAAAAGCTATTCCATGAAGTCATAATCTGTCATCAAGAACCGAAGCATTTAATGGTCAATGCAAATTTGTTTCTGTTTTCAGTGCTGTGAGGATTGGGATGATTTGAAGGGCAACTCTTAGGGTTCTTAAAAGGATATAGGTATTCCAAGGTGATTCAGTTCAGGAAGGTGGCATTTTCTAAACAATCACAGGACTAACCCTGGATCACATAGTTTCAAGATGGAATTAGATTTTCTAGTTCAGTAGAAAGTAGAATGATAGACAGTGGAGACTTGGAAGGGTTAGGGAGTGAAAGCTGGGGTGGATGATGAGAAATTACATAATGGGTATGATGTATATTATTCAAGTGACAGATACCATGAAAGCCCTCACTTGACCACTACACATGTAACAAAATTCCACTTGTACCCCATAAATTTATATGAATTTTTCAAAAAGAGATTTTCCAGTCCAGTAAGGTGCCTATAGTAAGCCACTGAAGAAAATGGCATTATCACCATTTTATAATGAGGAAACATAAGATTTTGAGACATTAAGCCAATTAACTGAAGTTACCCCACTAATAATTTAAAACTTTAGCCCAGTCTGTTAGACTGAAAAGTCCACTGTGCAACACCCTCCCTCAGATTCAATCTGCAGGATTGGTCTAGAAAAGATTTATCTAATTCACATTTTCCTTCTACCAGGTAATGTGGAAGTTTTTGTGATTTGGTGCTATGCAATGACAAATGTCAGGAAGAGTAATTAAGAATTACTTTCCCTATAGGATTCAGAATATCATATGTCATTATCTTTGAATATGCATGTGATTTTTGCAATGCTATCCCATTCCATGTGTGCCAATACAACTTTTTCTTTCAAAGTCTTTTATGCAAAAATATGCAAGTTAATAGCATACCTAGTAGCAATCCTCAAAACTTCACTGGCACATAAACTAAATATAAGCACTTTCCAAAGATGGTGCAAAAGAAATACAAGATGATAACTTGACTTTGCTGACTTCAGGTCTTATTTGGAGGCTCTCACTGGGGTATAACACTGTGCATAATCAACTGCTAAAAGGCTTGAGCCTTTGTGTATGCCAAGGATAAGCGTGTATGTATTGCATCACATAGAAAACAAATGTACCATAAAAGCAGAGTCTTTACTGGAGAATGTTATTCTGAGATTTTTATTTTAGGAGGGTAATCCTATTAATTATCTAATTTCCATTTTTCTCTTGGCTTTTAAAGTAGATATATCAATTTTAGATACAATGTACTGACTTTTTATGTTGTCATGAGTAGAGCATGTACCATTAAAACTGATGTGTGGAGATAATATGCACCACATGGTTTCTTACTGTCTATATGTCTGGCTTTAATCACAGATTCTTCATGAAATGTTGCAATCCTGGGGTGAGCTAGCTGTTAGATTCTTCTGGGGTACAGTCCGGGCTGTGGATTTTTGGTGAAACTGCATTACGAGGCTACTGGGGTTAATTATGTCTGAAAGTTTCCAGTACAATCCACATCAGTTGACACTCTGTGCATACTACATAAACAGTCTGGAGGGAGACCTTTATTAGCAGATCAAGAAAGCAGCTAGCTGTCTGTGTTCTATAATGTCCTTTGTTTTTTAGAGCTTCTAACTCATGTAGCCCTTCTGTTTTATTTAATATATTCTTAATCAAATGTGTGCTTATTAAGCCAAATAATGAAGAGTCAAGAGGTTCAAATCTTGAATACAAATTCCCTAAATCTAAGAACAATTCTTAATTTAAGATTATGTGCCCCAGGACAGCAGCACATTGAATCTGGGGGAAAGCATGCCAATGTTTACCCAGAATTTCAAAGTACATGGTGGCACTGGGAGCCATCCTAACCTGCAGAAGTGCTATGAAGAAATTAGCCAATGAACATACATTAAAGATCTTCTCCCTTATGTATGTCGTATCTTATCTGTTGGAACTTCTGCCATGTAGAATCTTCCTGATTGTCAATTAACCATAATGTTCTTATGTATAATATTCTTTCTGTTTCTAAACAAAAGAAAGGTGGAAGAACATTAGTCTAAGCTAATCCAGAAATGCCTTTGCCCCCCTCAAGACTCCTGACTTTGAAGTCACTCAGCCTCTTGGGTACACCAGTTCTACTTTACCTGGCATGAACTCTGCATCATCTTATAATGTGGTGGGTTTGGTAAGTTCTGGAGGAGACAGAGGGGAATGCATTATTCCAACAAGTCTTCCTAAGAACCTTCATAGCAGAAAAGACTAGGAAGTTTGAGGGTCCTGATGGCCTTTTAAGTGAAAATACACTTACTTGGCTATACTTAGCTATATGGAGAAATCTATATTCACCAAGATATTGAAAAGCAGGAGAATTTTGCTCCCAATTGGCATCTTTGTCTCTAAACTACCTCAGCGCCTCACAAAGAGAGGCAAAATAGTATAATGGTTAAGAGCAAGGACACTGGATCAGATGCTGAGTTTGAATCCTGGCTTCACCACTTAAGAGGTATGTGACCATGGACAAGTTATTGAACCTCATGTACCTATTACCTCTCAGTAAAATGTAAAACAGGGATACTAATAGTGCCTCACTCAAGGCTATCATGATGGCTAAATTACTTGATATTTGTCACTTGGTAAGTGTTAAACAGTTTCAACTGTGAATTCTCAATTCCATCCATTTCTCTGATAGAAAGTTCATTACTAGTCATTTATGTATAGATCAACTTTTATATCTATAAACTAATATGAAAAAAAACCTGGCAAAACTACAAGATAACTTCTTGCTTTTAGCCCAACACTGGGAATCTGTGACTTTGTGTAATAACACGATCTTTCGGATTTAAGATTCCTCTGCTGTTTTACAGAAAGAGGTTGAAGTAGATCACTGGTATGGTCCCTTTCAGGTCTAACATTCCATTTCTCCAACTTGAGGGTTTTGTTGCTGCTAAGCAAAAATAACTCATCATATTTCCAAATTGCATTAGAATTTTTTTTTTCATAAAAATCTTAGAAAATCGCAGGTAGTGTCGGTGACCTAAATGGCATCTCTTACCTACACATACTTTTTTTTTGTAATAATCTTTTTTTCCAACAGTTTTGGCAATTGAAGCAGGAAGAAGTGAAACATTAGATTTTTGAAAGCCAAGTGTACTGGGGGAAAGGGATGTAAGGTCACCTGGTTAGTTTGAAGTGTATAATTCTTTTCTCTCTCACCTCATTCTGGCTTCTTCAGAATGGCAGTTGGGTAACACTGCATCAGTTTGATAAGGCTCCCTTGCCCTTCCTAACAACTAAAACCATCCTAGACACCTTTTCAGGGACACTCCTTCCATTAAAGCACTAGAACTTTAGAACTGCTTTTTAAAATAGCAGATACATTAATGATGTTCTTAAGTAACACTTTTCACTAGAAGAGTCTGACTGAGAAACACAGTTGATAATGCCGTACAATATTCTTATATTGAATAAAGGCATGGAGTCTTTCTGCTTCGAGAAACAGTCAGAAAATAGCCCTGGGACACCGATATTAGAAAAGGAACAGACACAAACTCCATTGCATTTGGCTGCCAGTAAAGAGCTCATTTTGTTTACATTATTACTCTCTAAAGAAGACAAGATGAAATTGTCATTATCCAAATGTTGTCTAGTGTTTTCCAACTAAGTTCCTGAGCTAAAGTAAGAGATTGCCAAAAACCATGTTTACAACATTGAATGCATTGTGTAATAAAGTGTTAGGTAGATCAGCTAATAAAATTACTTATTTTAGACTTAGATAAGTTGAATTTGGGTTTAATTCACTACCCAATGGGGATAAAGTGAGTTGATTTTCTGATAAACTGAAACATAACCAACTTTTTGTTGATAACAGAGTGTAAGAGCCTTTAGATATTACCCAGGGTAACCACTCCCTTTCAGTGGGAAAAGCTGGCAAATCTCAACTGAATTGCTAATGGTCATCTATTTAATTGATTTTGATTCTCGAATTTGTTAAAATGCAGTTGGCAAGGAATGTTTTTTATTGTCCCTGTTGGCTGACCTATGGACTATGAGCTGGAATAGAGTTGGTGAAAGTTTAGGAATGGACCTGAAATTAAATGTTTAGATTCCCATCATCTATTTCCTAAGGGAAATTATAACAATTTCATCTCCTTCTTTTTCCTGACACTGAGAATTGTATGACCAGCACTCTCTTGTTAAAGTATTAGTGGATCAAGTCTTTTGGGAAAAGCTGCAATGTACTTTGAATATTTGGCCCACAGTACCACTTAGCATAATTTACCTGAATTTATTTTATTTGTAAGATGCAGAATAGGAAACTGAATCATGATGCTTTAAATATAAATACAGCCTGCTCTCAGCATAGTCCTGTGGAATCATATGAAAGAGGTCCTCTCTTCCACACTGCATTTTACTTTACTTTTATCATTTTAATTTTGTTTAAATATTGCAGAAAAATGTGAACCATTATATTCTCCCTGTTTTTATTATACCTTCTGTACACTAATAATTAATTAGTCTTCCTTTGTTTTGCACTATGAGTCTGAGATGTTTGTTAGTTCTCTACTTTCTTAGTAAATGGTACCATTTAAAATAGATTGTAAATATATATATATAGCATAGATATTTAAATATATATATTATATATGCATACTCAGAGTCCTCTATAAGCTCTCTGTTCTACTTGTGACTTTTCATACTAGATCCTTATAATCTGTTTTCTCTTTGTGTTTGATCTGTTCTTTTATCATGTCTACAACAAAGATGTTTAACCTATGTACAAAAGGAATACAATTTGACTTTACATACCCCCTGTAGAAGATCATTTTTAATAGTAGTTTGAAGCCACATACATCAGAGTCATTTGGTAAGATGAGATTTTACATTTCTTGAAAAGTCCAGGAGACAATGGTTATACTTGGTGAATCAAATTGTCTTCCTTCCTACCCCATTTTATCAACTCTTAATACAAGTGAAATGAATGTTCTTGTAAATTTTACTTTCTTTTTATGCCTTTTAGACCATAGTTCTATACACTATGTGCACACATAATTTAGAGACTAGGTACGTGCAAAGAGGATAAAGTCACTGCCTTTTAAAGCTCTGTGTTCATGTCAACACTGCCTAGCTAGATAGAAAGCCTAATGAATGAAAAAGGGAACTGGTATTATAATGGTAGTGAATTAGGAAAGCTAATACAACCAAGATGCAACCAAAGCTGCATCTGGGAGTGAGGTTTTAAGAAGCAGGCAGGACTGCGCACTAATTGTTGGATTGTTATTATATTACATGTGTCTTGGAGAGGAGATAGTGTGACTCAGGATAGGCAGTAGCTGAATTGGTAGCTCTGGGTTTTATCCATCACAAATTTAGTATTAAAACTTCAGCTGCATTGTAACTTTCCTAATGGAGCAAATTTCAACACATGACTTGCTGCTACAGCCAAACACACCTACCACTGCTTTTAGAGATTTTAACACTCATATGAGGACTGGTTCTATTTGGATATTTTCTGAGCAGGATAGAAAGTTTACTTATATCTGCTGGGTAATGTTTACGGCTCTGCTGTAACAATGAACAAAATTAGTGGCTCTGAAGATTTTCAGATGCAATTAGATGTAAGAGTAAATTGATTATTTGACCTAAAAAGCCCACATAACCATCCTTTAGTATGAGATAGTTGTAGAGACAGGGAAGATATAACAGAGTATTAACTATAATATACTACCAATGGTATTATTTTAATGATTTAATAAGCACTTTTAATTAAACATATACCTTCCTCTTAGTCCATGTGAGAAATGCCATTAATTATAATGTTAAGGCAACATATAGGCTAGACAAAAGCATTTTAGTAAGAACACATGAGTGTTCAACATGCCATCCACTCTCTACTTTCTATTTAAGAGTTTAACATACAAAGGTGTTACTAGAGATGCAACTTAAGGATCTAGTATATTCTTTGTTAAGGAGTCTGTTTGTATTCTCTTAAGAAAAGGGAATATTTTAATATTCAAAGGGTAAGGTAGATCTAACATATTTTAATTCACCTAAACTAAGAAATCCAGAGAGTTATAGCTTATTATTCACTCTCTTACTCTATATTATTACTTGGTTGTCTTGCTACCAATATGAAAGACAAAAATAGAGGAAAAAAAATCCTCAAATTACTTATGACATAATAAGTGCACTTTTTGCAAATTTATTTTATTTCAGAAATGGAAGCATGTTAGCTGGCTGGATAAACCAGAAGTACTCTTTCAAGTCTGGCTGTATTCTAGCAGAGAAAAGAAGAGTCCCTCAACTTTTTTTCATGTTAAATTATTGCGTTTTCTCTTCCCATCGATGGCTTAGTAGATAGTTCACTTAATCTTAAAGCAAATAGGGAGAGATGGTAGAACTTCTACCACTTTCCTTACTCACCAGCTATTTTTGCTGAGGAAAAATTTTCTAGATACTTTCTAATTTTATTAAGAGAATCTTTTAAATTAGAAGGTACCTGAGCTCTCATAATATTTGAAATGTACCTTCAGGATTTACTTTTTAAAATTTATTATTTCTACATAATTACCAAGGGGTTTGATGCAATTTAAAAATACAAACTCAAAACAAAACTAATGAAGTGGGAAAATGAGAATAAAAGCTAAATAATGAGGGTTTAGTTGCAATAGTTTTATTGGAAACTGTACTGGAGATTGCTATAAATCATAATGTTTAGCTCTAAGCTTATTGAAATGTAAAGAAAAAAGAAAAAGCAGAACAAACCATATAGTTCTCAACAAAAAACAAAGCACAGCAAGCAAGGCAGGAAAACTAACAAAAATAACAACAAACAGATCATTTAGACAATAAGCAAATATATCTTGGCATTGGATTCTTATGTGGATATTGAGGAGGGACTATGGGCTATGCATTGGGAACCTAATATTAACTAAGAAGAAAGTGCTCACAAGACACCGTTCTAGAAAATTTACCTGCATAATCTTATTCATAATTATCATAAAATCACTATGAAATAAATTGTGTCTCTGTAAGAAAGATGAGAACAAAGAGACTATTTGTTTTCATTGCACCTACAGATGGCATTGTGTCATATAATCTTTTTCACTTTGGGAGGCCGAGACGGGTGGATCACTAAGTCAGGAGATCGAGACCATCCTGGCTAACACAGTGAAACCCCGTCTCTACTAAAAAATACAAAAAAACTAGCCGGGCGAGGTGGTGGGCACCTGTAGTCCCAGCTACTCGGGAGGCTGAGGCAGGAGAATGGCGGGAACCCGGGAGGCGGAGCTTGCAATGAGCTGAGATCCGGCCACTGCACTCCAGCCTGGGCGACAGAGGGAGACTCTGTCTCAAAAAAAAAAAAAAAAAAAAAAAAAAAAAAAAAAAAAAAGAAATCTTGTTTAAATTACAAAACATTTTGTCTAAGGAAGTATCTCAACAGTTCTTGTGACAAGCCTAGGATATAATATGAGGAAGGCTGAAAGTTTTTATTTTTAATAGTGTCAAAAACAACTTCTGTTAGCATTTATTGAGGACATATTATAATTAACTCATTCAAATCTCAGAAAAATCCTTGTGTTAGGTACAAATAATATTTTACTGATGAGGAAAAAGAGTCACAGAGGGAATCCTGGGGGCACTTTCAAATACCATAATGAGAGCCTCTCAGATATCTTCTAAATTGGAAGGTTCTCTTGGTAGAATCAAATGTATCTGGAAAATTTTTTCTCAGCATAAGAAGCCTCGGTAACCGTAACTGTAGAACTTAGACATTTCCCCAGGAGAAAGTCCAAATCATGTACTCCTGTCAATCTAAACTTGCACAGGGGTGGGTTTTAAGATACTTTCATGGATGTTTTTGAGCTTTAGACTGTTGCTCTCAAAAATCAGCTGTCTCAATCAGAGTTATATCAGCAGCTGAGTTGGAGTCAAGTGGAGTTCCTGAAATGCACAGTTGATACTTTGTTCGTAAAATGTAAGAGCGAGGCTTGTACCCTGGCCCTGGTAAGGGTCATGCTACCTCTGTATTGGTGTCCCCTTGTAGAGGTATGAAGGGCCAGGCATGAGTTCCCTCTGTGGTAGCTTTTACATTGTGTACAAGCCACTCTTTGACTAAACCATTGAAATCTATTGTCAGAGCACAAGAGTTCAGCCAAAGAATTGCATCGGAAGTCCCTCAAATCCTCACCCTGCTAACCGGGTAAGTGGCATGGCATTATCTTTACCAGTTCTGATGTTGTGCCCAGTGCTGAATGATGGTCACCTATGCAGTGCATCCCCAAATGTGCTCCTTTTTCATGGATTATGCTTCTAATTAATTTTTGGCCCCACTTAGTCTGAGATGGAATAACTGATAATGGCATAACTGATTGATTCTATAAATATTTGTTAGTTTATTTTACTACTGAAATTAGTAGTATTACAATTATTAGTAGTATTATTAGTAGTATTAGTAGTATTAGAATTTCACACTTGGAAAACCCAGACCTTAAACTTAAAAATCAAGATATAAATCAGTAAATATTTAACTCTACATGTGTGTGCATGTGTGTGTTTAATTAAAAAAAGGAATGTTACTGTTGTTTATCTCTTGGCACAAATTATTACACTGAATCTTAAACTATTGACTCCATCTCTCCAAATTTATCCTGCAAGAATGGAAATTCATAGAGTTCAAACTAATAATGGCAGTAAAATATTAATAGAAATGTTAGTATGGAAAGTAGTCACAGATAATCTGGAAGTTGTCTTTCTTACAGATAAGAATCCAATGATGGGGCTGACTTGGAAAGCATTGACTTCTGGTTTTCAGAGGAAACGTTTACAGAGTAGCATGTTTCTCTGTTTAATTAAACAGTATTTTTGATCAAACATTTAACTTTAGTTTTACTTATAGTTCTCAAATAGTCAGAGATATTTCTATTTTTAAATCTTTGGAAAACCACTTAACTGTTAAAAAAAAGATCCTATCAAATGGGATAAATCAGAGAATGTGATATGTGTTATGGATATAGGACATCTCAATATAATCTCTAATTATCAAAAAGAATTACCATTGTTAAAAATATTAAGACCACAAAGACCTTAATTTGTAAAGTGATGGTAAAAAAAGAAAAGATAGCTAAATTGCTTTCCATATGAACTTAATAATGATCTGGCTTCCGGGGTAAGCAGCAAGACAGATGAGATGGCTAAAGAAATAGGAGGTGAAACAAAACAGAATGAGGCTAAAGATTATAGAGACAAGTGCCTAAGAGAAATTTGCTCGAAGTAGAAAGTGGGAGAGGGGCAGGGAGTGTAACCAAAGTGTCCTAGAAAATAAGCACATCTTTAATTTAATCTTAAATTATTTAAATGGGACAGATCTATAGTCCCTCTTTAGCTGCAAATGTTAAGCAAAGTCTGTTGTGTTCATAAATTTCTTCAACGAGTTTTGGAGGGAAACATTACAGAAGAGAAACCCTGGTTCACGATGCAACTAGTGCAGAGCATAAGGAAGAAGAGTCACAGAAAATGAAATCAGAATTTTAGTGGACACACAAGATTAAGCATTTAGGGTAAGCCAGAATTTAGAATCAGAGGTGATGAGGGGAAGCATAAGTCACCACTTCCCAGAATTCTCCCCATGTAAAGTTGCCAGATAAAAAATAAATATGGATTTCTATTAAATGGCTTCCAATTAAATATGGATTTCAGATAAATAACAGATTTTCTTTTTATAAATATGTCCAAAATATTGCATGTAATACACATACATCTAAAATAAAAAGCCATTTATTATATATCTTAAATTCAAATTTAATTGGGAATTCTGTATTTTTGTTTGCTAAGTCTGGGAACCTGCTCCTGAGAACCTCTAGAGATAATGCGAAGGCTGGGAAGTTCCACCTTATCTGGGATGGGAGTGATAGAAACTTGCACTGAACTTTCTTTACAACTCAGAAGGTCTGGTGAACACAAATATGCACAATTAGTGTCAGAATGATTATAAAATCCAGGTCCCATGTTAAGTGCCCTTTCTTCTGTCCCTAGTTCTGTTTTCAGAACTAGGTAAGGCTACTCCATTAGTAAATTGTGTTACTCTGGCAAGGAAGTATGGCAAGACTACTCCATTAGTAAGTTTTATTAGTGTTAACTTTGTTTAATACTTATGGAATATTTCATCCTACTATTGCCAGTGATTTCAAAAAAGCAAATTATATTTTTAATAACTCACTGTTAACCCACCTTTATAGGCACAATTCTTCAGAATATATGAGACATTTCTTTTAAAAAAAAAGTTGCAAGTCTACTTGTGCCTTATTAACTACTTTATCCATGGTATAGAGAGATGGCAGATAGAATCCTCCGGAGCTTCTGTTAACCATCCACATATTTGTCAAACATTTTTCCCCAGACACATTCTATTTACATTTTATACCAAACTGGCAGTCTTAGGAAAAGGCGTATTCCAGAAGGATTGTGTGGAAGACTCCTATATTGACCTTCTAAATTAAATAAAAATATAGCATGTTTCCAACATAAATAAAATCATATTATCCAGACACTAAAAACAGTTGTTCTATATAAGAAAAATGGTAGAAAAGAAAATAAATAGTTTTTCTATAGGAAAAACAAAAACCTTGAGACAGAGTCATTGGGTTCCCTCCACCAGCACAGTGGAACCCTACTATAAGGGCATGAGATGAGTTTAATTAGCAATTATTGATTGAGCACTTATTTTGTGCTATAGCTAGACCTTTTGCTCTGTGCTAAAATTACAAAGTACGTCACAATCCATGTTGTCATGTATGATTTATTCATGTGGCAATCAATATTTGGGCAAAGTATAAAAGGTGTCCAAAAAAAGAAAAAAAAGAGTGATTCTCAGCAGAAGAAGAAAGATTTGCCAGGGACGAAGCATCACAAAGAGCAGCCCTCAGAGTTTTTGAAGGATGGATATGGGTTTGCTAAACAAAAAGAAGAAGTTCTATTGTTACTACCCTAAGGTGTGAAAAATGGCAAGTACATCAATATTGCTCGAGTAAAATATGAGGTGGACAGAGCCAGACTAGGCAAAAGTCACCATATTATAAAGGGTTGTTCACATTTCTTCACAATGGTAACGTAAAAACCAAAGTGTTTTAGGCAGGAGAGCATGACTTGATCCCATATGTAACTCAGACTGATCACTTTGACAGTGACGTGAAGGAGAGAGTCGAGTGAGGCAGGAGTTGTCCCAGGGAGCATAGGGAGGATGCAGTTATACTAGTCTGAACTGGAGACATTATGACTCATGCTTAACTTCATGAGGGATAGATTCATCCATTCATGCAATTATCTATTTTTTTCTACAAATGTTTATTGAGTATTTACTATGTGGTGGGCCGCCTTCTAGGTACTGATTATACGAAAGCAAACCGACAAAGACGTCCCCACCCTCATGGTGATTATGCTGTAGAGAAGAGAAATAAATTTTTCAAAAGCATATCAATTCATTTTTTTAATTTATAATTTTAAATTTTATTTTTTAAGAAATAAAATAAATGCTGTGCTAGAACTGCATTATTCAATTCAGTAGTCACTAGCCAAGTATCACTATTTTAATTTAAATTAGTTGACACAGTAAATGAAAACTAAATAGAATTATTCTGTTTCTCAATATTATTAGTCACATTTTAAATGCTCAACACTCACATACTGGATAGCATAAATTATCAAACATTTCTATTACTGCAAAAAGTTCAAGATGGAGCTACTTTGAGACTGATGATTTATATCAGATTATTTACTTAGGAGATGATATTTGCACTGAGACCTGAATGACAAAATAGAGTAAGCTATACAAAAATCAAGTAAATAAAGCTCAGGCAGAGTGCATGAGTTCTGAAGAAGGAAATCAATGTGTGAAAAAGAAAGAAGGCCAAGTGGGCTGGAGAATGTTGTGTGAAGGAGAGAGTAGTGGGAGAAATTTGGAAAGCAGATTCTGGCCATGTAGGCCATGCTAGGAAATCTGACATTTACTCTAACTAAATATTGATCTTATCTCCAAAATTAATTGATGTGTTAATTTGGGAAGCTAGTGAATGGATTAATGTAAGTGAAAGACATGATATAATTTTTATGTTTGTTTTTTAAATTCATTTTAACTATTTTGGGGACTGGGTAAAATGAAGGAAATACAGAAACGAGAAAAAATGATGGCTTTGGATAGCACTGACAGTGGAGCTGTAGAGAAGTGAAAGAGTCAAGACATTTTGGAGGCAGAGCAAGTAGGTGTTCATGTTTGACTGTAAATGGGGGTGGAAGTACATAGGTAAGAAAAAAGGAGTAAGTGGTATTGCTTCCTGCTGAAATGAAGGCTGTGGGACAAGGAACAGCTTCAGCAAGACAAATCAGTTAATTTTGGAGATAAGATCACTATTAGAATTTCAAGGGCAGCCGTTAAGTGATTAGAGGTTTATGAGGTTAGAGAAGAGGTCAGGGCTGGAGATGTATGTTTGGGCATCATCAACATATGTATTGAATTTAAAGTCATGAAACATAAGTGCCTGTGGAGGCAGCATACAACACTTAGGCCTGAGTCCAATGTCAATCAAATATTTTCATACTGAGTAGAGGAACAGAAGAAAACAGAAAAATGACTTAGAAGTACTAAGGAATGGGAGAAAATCAAGAGAATGATCTCTCAGAAGATAGGTAAGAAAACTTTCCAAGTATAGAAGGTCAGCTATATTGAATGCCATGCAAGGAGGGGTAAGATGAGAAAAGACGGTTGAAATTGAGCAGCATTGTTGGTGCCTGATGAAAGGCAAGTAGAAGTTCGATTTTTGTTTGTTTGTTTTTGAGCCGAGAAAGGGAATGAACAGTGAAACAATGAGGAAACACTTTCTATTTCAGAGAAGGGAGGCAAAGGAAAAAAAGGAGAGAAATTTTGAGGAAAGCTTGAGGTCAAAATAAGGTTGTTTTTGTGAAGAGATCCCCAAGCATGTTGCAGAGAATGATCCTGTATATTGTCAGATATTGATGATGGTAATGGTCATTCACTTTGGTTAATATGAATGGAAGTTCAATAATAATGGAAAATTGTAATGCATTAATAGTCTTGTAAACAGAAAATATAAAACCTAGCTGAAATATGATATTCTTGGTTAAATTCTACTTGTTCGATTTTATTTTACTGATTTTTTTCCTCAAGGTATCTTCAAATCAAGTCTTTCCATTTTCTTATTCTACTATTCATTATTTTCCAGCAGTATATTGTTTGTTTTGGAATTTGAAGACTATTTTTAAGGTCAAGATATTTTGCAGACTCCCACATCGAGTCATTATACTTACATTATGATGAAAAGCTAGTGTGGATGCTTTAAAACAAATTTTATTATCTTGTCACTAAAAATACCCATATATATTTAAAAATAGTGTATATACATAATATATGCTGATTTAAGTTATAGACGATCTCTAATGTGACTCTCAATTGTAATAACTGAAGTTTTTTAGGCACCCAAGGCCCCAGATTGGTAGTCCATATGCAATATGAAAAGAAGGGAGCAAACAAGTAATTGTATATACTGTTTGTTGAATCAGGGAAATTACAAGGAATATACAAGTGTTATTATCCAAATTCAAAAAGTTATTTTTTCAGATGAAATCCTTTGAAAGTTCCAAAACTTCCTTTCTTTTACTGACCCCTAGAAGCTACTGACCCGGTACATACCATAAAATTGGAACAATGTTGAAACTTACGTTCCACAGAAAACCATCATGAAGGAAAACTTGTACTTTCTCAATCCCAAGTATTGGAAATGCAAACTATTTGACCCTGGAAGCAGAAGTGGGTCAGGGAGTTAGTTTAAAACACACACACACACACACACACACAAAACAAAACAGTAAAACCCTAATTTTGGTAAAGGGAAAAAAAAAGGTTAATGTTTTTCCCAACTATAACTCATCTCAAATCTGATATTTTTACTGTTTGTTTGAAATTTTGTAATAAAAAAATTCATTTAATCTTTTTAACAACTTTCAAATGACACATCTTATGGTTTTTATAGTACCCTAGTAACAAATACAATTGCTTAAAATGCTGTTTTCCTAACTGTTTGTCTTCAATCAGACATAGTATTATCATCTGCCTGAATTTATCCCCATTTAAGCATGAAGTCATAAAATTGGACTGTGGCAATGGGATGCATTAAAGTACCTGGGCTGGACTAGCAGTTTGCTTCAGCCTTAGAGCTGACAGCTTTTCTGTGTTTTCAATCTCACCTGTCTCTCTGTTCTCTATGGACGTCTCTTTGCTTGCACTCTGACCACATCCCTGACCATCCAACCTGGCTTTTTCTGTTGTTCCCTATGTCTGGATGCACATTTGTTCACCTCTAGTTGTTTAGTCAGAGTTGTGCTTTGATCTGTCTGCATTCAGCAAGAGCTTTTACTTTCCTGGGTTGTTAAACCATCATTAGAAGTATTTTCTCAACACCAGTCATTCACATACCACTACTACAAATGTTGCCATATCTGTCAGGCCCTATCCTATTATTTCCTTAATTCTTTTCCTTTAAGTTGACTCACTTTGTATACTAAAATTAATTTATTTTTAAAGACAAATTATTATGTCACTCTAATAAAGGGAAAGCCAATATCTGTTGCCATAAATAGAAGGTGATCACAGAATGAAATATAATAAAAACAAGATACCATGGTTAAATTCTGGCTATATGCTATGTTTTGGCAAAAGAATCTAAGTCTGAAGGCTCAGATTTCATTTGTTGGAAAGGGAGATAAGCAAGCTTTCCAGAGGTGTTAATGACATATTAGTAATAAACTGAGATTTTACTTGACATAATCAGAAGGATTGAAAAACAGGGAAGTGTTTCATTTTATGATTTAATGTTATTTCATACTACTTGTATGTGTCACCTCAGAATCATCTCATATATCTCATAGCATGAAACATCTAGAATGTTATGTGTCCCACATTTTAGAAGGTAGAATTTTAATGTAAAATTAGATATCAGAGAGTTTGTGCTAAACATGAATAAAACTTGATAATACAATCAGGTAATGCATGATCTTCAGTCATATTTCCTATGGTTGAGCTATAATATTAACAATAGACTTAAGGATCTTTAGACTTAAGGGATCCAAGATAAGTCATGATTGCAATGATTCTTCTTTTTCTTGTCATTTAATAAGACTTTAGGATTCATAGCATAGATTTCAGTGGGGAATGAGTACTTGTACCTAACTTGTATATAAAGTGGAAATTTAAATTCAAAAACATTATTTAAATAGAGTTTTTAAATGAAAAATTATTTTTGTAAACAAAATGCCTGTCATGAACTATAAACTCTAGACTAGTTATTTTTATTTGCTCATGTAAGGGTACCACACACCCACCCACTTCTATTTGAATCTGCACCCCATCTCTGGAGATGCTTCTTTCCTGAAGTTCGGAACTTTGATGCAATGATGAGGAAATTATTAAAAAACTAATTAGATCCTACCAAACTATGTGATGCATTTGGGGAAGAGGATTGATGCTTTGGAACTAGTATACAATGCAATAAAAGCTAGAGACTCACTTTACTCCACTAGAATTGGCTTACTGTTCTAGATTCTGTTTACTAATGTAAAACAGAAAGATTGACATCCCCAAATTTGGAGATATCATGGATTTCCTTTAGAGAGTAACATTCTACAACTTAAATTACTGAAATATCCCAAAGCAAGCAACTTATTTTTTTTTTTAATGCAGATGAACTTTAGTGTGGTCAAGGTAATGAACTTCCTAAATATTTTCATTCCCTTTATGTAAGGGTACTCTGGCTTCCTCCTGCCTGTGGTTTACTAGCGTGCTTAACCTATAGGTGGCAGTCAGTAAATACAGCACTTTGAAAAATGAATTCTGGTTAGCTAGTTTTTTTTTTTTTTTTCTAAAACTTTCTATAAATTTCTTAATCCAAAATCCTTGTTCCCTTGAACTCCAATTGAAGTTTTTTTGATACAATTTATGCAGAAACTTATATATTATAAAAGGATTTGTGACATCTATATCTAATATTTATTAACTTTCACAAATTGTTTTGTCCTTTGACAGAATGTGCCTAACGCAATGTGCACTGAATTTCAATGACTGAAGTAAAAGTAAGGTCTAGATGCTGGAGTGTGACTTCTACTTCTTTGTATCCTATAGTTAATAATCCATATGGGCTACTTCATAAGTGGTCATTGATTTGTCTGTGATACTCATGAAGATCAAATTTAAGACTAAAATAATATAATTTTGTAAAGGAGACAGCTAATTAAGGAATATGTGGTAGCATGGACTGAGAATATAAATTTACTTGCTTCCAGATAGTTTTAAATTCACAAATGTTATTGCTAGAGTGAGGTTATTAAGGTATGCATACATTCTTTTTAAAGAATATTATAAAAAAGACAATATTGTTTTCCCATCTCTAACTTCGATCATCACTAAATGGTATTTCTGCAAAGCATACAGGATTCATTGGAATTTAGAAATAAAAAAACCACTATTTGTTGAATACTTTCCATACCTTAAATAATGTATTACTTACATAAATTCTACACAGTAAGGTTGTTCAATATCAATCAAAAGAGTATAAGGCAGATCTGGTTCAACTGTCTGATTTTAAATTATATGATGAACCCACTGTCCCATGATTTCTCCCCAGTCACTTTGGATCTTATTCAGAAATGTTTCTGTTCTTACATTTAGGTCCTACAGCAGTGCTGAGCAACCATAACAGTTCCCTAGAAGTTTTAGGTCTTCAGATAATGGGTGTTAAATCTCCTCCAAGATTATTACATTACAGTAAGTTGGTCTATTATGTGGACATTATAGAGCTTTCATTGCTCTGCTTCAAAGAATAGACTAAAATAACTTACCTACTTGAAAACACTCATCAGTTTTATGTTTTTTTAAATAATAAGGCAGTGAATTATGGAAATAGCTCAGACTATTATCTATCTGAATATATAAAATAATAAACCATATTATATTTTTTCTTCTTCATTGTATTCTGTAAACCAGATACAGGACCTAATGAAGTAGAACTGAGTGGTGTAGTTTTATTTTTTTACATTCTTGCTCCTAAGAATTCCCTACAAGTGAAATTTTACCAATTTTTATCCAATGCAACATTCCTTATGTATACCACATTTTCAAGAAGACATATTCAATGAGTCTGCATAATATCTGTAGGAAAGAAGCAAGTATAATGTTTTCCATTGTAAAAAATACTATAATAGTTATTAGGTTAACAAGCATTTATTGCCATTTATTTCACCTAGAACTCGTATGCAAACTTTTACTCTAGAAATCGAACAGACTCTAGAAATGCTAAAAAATAAGAACAAAGGAAGACTTGATTAGAATATATTTTTCTCATATTAAATGGAAAGTATATTTCAAGTCATCATGTAAACCAATCGTTAACTTGGGGGTGGTTCTCATGTTAATTTCTAAGGTTTATACATGGATGTGGTTTTTCTTTCTTTATTTTGTTTTGTCTCTCCGCTTTCACCTTGGATTGACTCTTTCTTTGACTGTCATTTCTTTTTTCTTTTGGGCAAAGGACAACAAATACATTCCTAATTCTCTTTTCTTCTCGACAGTTCTGAGTTTACCAAAGGTGGTAGATTTTAAATTCCTAGAAAAAAAGGTTAGCTATATACAAGAGAGTTATTCCACTAGAGTCTAAATTCTCAAAGGCATTTTCTTTCAGAATTTCATATTTAGTAACACTCTGCTGTCCTAAAGTGAGAGCCAAGAACTATCAATCATTTATGTCAGTATTGTCATAATAATGAAAATTAGAATTATCACACTGAAAAAAGACAATACATGTAGCCATCATGACAAAGAAACATTTATCTGTGACCTGTTATTAAACACTTCTTTTCATGCTGCATATAATGTCATTGAACTTTCAAATTTTTATTATATCTCATAATATTTTGCTATTAGGTTGGTGCTGTATGTTTTTTAAAGAGCTAATGGAAAGTACACCAAGAAGCTAAAACATTGGCACTTTATGGATACAAGGGAAGATTTCAAAGTCTTATAACCCTCACTAAAGTTATAACTTTTGGGCAATTCTTGAAGGGACATGGAAAGAAGCAAGCCCAAGGAATGTTATTCCTATTCTTTGGGCTACTTTCATTTCACCTTCCAAATTCTGTGTTGATGCCAACTCCTGCTTTTTCCTTCCACAACTATTTCAGTCTCATCTGCTCCTGTCATTTTTATAGACTCCTTTCTTCTTTAACTCCATTTCTCCTTGACTGTCCAAAGTGGTAGATATGTGTGAAATGGAAAATTTCATGACCACTTTGGCAGTAGTGGCAAGTGGTCACTGGGACAAAGACAAAGCTACTTTCTAAAGTTCTTCACTCCTAGCCTCTCATAAATCTTGATTTCTTACCTTTTTCTGTCCTATTAACTAACTAAATAGTGGAGAAAGAAAGTTCAAGTCAAGAGAAATGAGCAAAGCTCTACCTTAATTTAAAGCAATGTATAAGAATGAAGACTTGAGTCTTCAGATGTAAGAGATGGATGTTGATAGGAACATGAAAAGAATGGGGGCAGATAGCCTGAAGTGCCAGTCCTTTGTCTGAGATAATACGGACTCTGAAAGAAGGGAAGAATTTAACCAAAAGTTGGAAGGTGAGGAGCTGAATAGCACAGAGTAGAAAGCATGACATTAAAGATAGGGGTCAAATGGCCAGAGGAAACCTTGAAGATAAGAAGACATCATTCAAAGAATCGCAAAGTGGAAAAAGAAGAAGTGGAAATTTCTCAGTATGGGCCTCATAGGTTACTGTTTCACAAATAGAGTGTTGATAGGAGGTTATCACTGCATTTTAGATAATTTGCAAATACACAAGGAAAATTGTCTTGCTATACCAGAACAAAGCCTACTTATATAAAGAAAGCTAATATCCCCAATAGAATGCCTTATGCTAAAGTTTTTTAAATTTGTGGGGTTTTTCTCTTGTCCTCAACTCTAAATGTCTTTAATATACTGTGAGTACAATTATCATAATTTCTACATTCAAAAGTTAAAAACCAATTAAATTATAATAAGTGTAACATTTTTTGAGTGGTGGGTTAATTTATACTTACTGGTACTACTGAACTCTAAAATAATTTAACTATTCTGGTCATATCTGTACAATATTTAGAACCTCAAATGTAAAGACTTCAAAGAAAAATAATTAAATAAAGTTTAAAATGTTCTTTGTGTTTGAATTTTAATCTCTATTTAAAGACAGATTAGATATTTTGGAAATTTTCATAAAATACCCTCTTTAAATCATATTCATTGTGTGCTTTGATCACTTTCAGAAAAAATAGTGAAAGGAAAGAAGCTGTTTAAAATTAAATATAGTTGGTCTTAAATGAACAGGAAATTAGATTCATTGATTTGACTTTACATGACCATTTATCCACATTCTAACTGACGTTCTTAACATGCCTTAAATTCATTAAGTAGCTAGTTAGACAATCTCAATTTAGATATAGTTTGTTTTTCTACAATAATTCTCTATGTTATCTTCTTACATTACTCACTCAATAACAATAACATGTCTCATTCTTTTGACTTTGATACTTAAAGCAGAACATATTAATCACAAACAACGAAAATTAACAGAGTACTTTAACTCAGCAGTTTGGGAAATTCTGATAAAGTTATAGAGAAACTTTAAATTGTAATTCAAATCTGGGGACACATATTTGTTAGAATTTAGCCTTTTTATAATAAATGTTTCTTTGAACTTGTGTTGTGATGAGGGAAGACAATGGAAAAGCCTTGCTGATCTTTTAAACACATCAAAGCCTTAGGAAGTTAACATGCTAGACAGATGCTCTTGTCAACCCGAATGGTATCTGTGCCGCATCTTTCAATGTAGATATGGCATTTATCTCCTCTAAATGGCAGAAGACCTCCGGTCACTGCATGCAGGGACTCGAAACCAAGAGGTCTACAAAGAGCTTCATAATTTCTTTTGGTATCCCTCAAATTTGATTATTGTCATATTTTCTGAAAAACAATTTTGTACTCTGAAAAACAAGTACTAAATACTGGTTGTAGAAAATACAGAAGTGTACAAAGAAAATAAAAATAACCAATAATGTCATCACATAGAAGCAATCATTGTTTTTTTTTTATTTTTATTTCTATTTTTATTTTTCTTTATGAGACGGAGTCTCGCTCTGTCACCCAGGCTGGAGTGCTGTGGCCGGATCTCAGCTCACTGCAAGCTCCGCCTCCCGGGTTCCCGCCATTCTCCTGCCTCAGCCTCCTGAGTAGCCGGGACTACAGGCGCCCGCCACCTCGCCTGGCTAGTGTTTTTTTGTATTTGTTAGTAGAGACGGGGTTTCACCGTGTTAGCCAGGATGGTCTCGATCTCCTGACCTCGTGATCCGCCGTTTAGATTATCTTCCTTCTTTCTGATATGTAAAAACTATATGTGTTAAGATAATATGTTAAATTGTAGCTTTTGTGGAATTGTGAGCATAAAATTTCATATTTAAAGCTTACATTTTATTAGCAATTCCTCAACTCATTAATGCTATTTTTAACCTTTTTCTAACATATTGTATGATTGTTGGTGGAAGCATAATAATTACGTTAGAATAATAATTTATTTAACACATACATTTATTTGGACATTTAGATTGTTTTCACTTTGTCATTATTACACATAATAAATCTAATACGTTTTTTTTTTTTTTTCCTGACATGGAGTCTTGCTCTTTTGCCCAGTCTGGAGTGGAGTGGCACAATTCGGCTCACTGCAACCTCCACCTCCCGGGTTCAAGAGATTCTCCTGCCTTAGCCTCCCATGTAGCTAGGACTACAGGTGCGTGCCACCACGCCTGGCTAATTTTTTGTATTTTTAGTAGAGACGGGGTTTCACTGTGTTAGCCAGGATGGTCTCGATCTCCTGACCTCATGATCCACCTGCCTTAGCCTCGCAAAGTGTCGGGATTACAGGCGTGAGCCACCACCCTGAGCCCTAATATGCTTTTTAACATCCAAATCTGTTTTTGGCATCTCTGACCATTTTATTTTCTAATAGTGCTTGGTGTATAGAAACATATTGATTTAAAATACTTTTAATTCAACAAACTGAAATAAATGTTTTCAGTAGATTATTTTTTGTGTTTTGGCTAGGCAGTTATCATCAAAAGGTAATGATGGTATGGTTTCCTCTTTTTAATACTTATCTTTCTAATTTTTGTTTAACGTTACATTGCATTGACCTGGACTTGTGAGTTAATGTTAAAGACTAGTTGTGTCAGTGGGTGTAGTTTACTAAGAGGGAACTTCATTTGAATTCCTGGGATATATATCATAATGAGATCTTCTATAATACACTATGGAATTCAATTAATTAATGTTTTATCTAGGATTCAATAGTATCTTTCTTTTTGTGTTATCTTAATATTTCAGTATCAGAGTTATGCTACTTTTTTTGCAAAACAAATTGGGATCACTAATACAACATAAGCTTACCTATTTTAGAAAATTTAATAATATTCACAGGTGAAACCATTAGATGTTAAAGCCTATTTTGGGGATTAAAATTTCTTATAATAGTAGTGGTAGTAATGGCGGTACTCTATCTTACTAAGATAGCCTCTTTCTTTGAGTCAGCTGTGGGCGGATATAGGATCTAAGAAAATTGGAGGCTCACTTTTTGTTATTTTCAGGTTTACCATTCTGCCTTGCCACTTCCCAAATTGGTTAGTAAGTGCTCTTTGTCTTCCATGTCACTTCCTCTATCTAGACTTCACCTTAGATGGAACATAACTTAGATGAAAAATTGCTCTGAAATATGCAAAACAAGGAGATTAATAATAATAACTGTCATTTTACCATATCCTTTTATCATTCTTCTACATACTTTTAAGGCATCATCTCGTTTAATTCTCACCACAGTTCTAAATTCTATTATTATCTCATATTACAGATGAAAAAACTGGGCTTAGTAAGCTTAAATAATTTGTCCTAGGTTACAAAGATAGTAAGTGGTGGAGCCAGGATTTGAACTTCATCTTTCCAAAGTCCAAATGTATAAGCATTACTCTATGTGGTCTTTCTGTCGCTTATAATACTCATTAGAGAAATCTTTCCATGAGACAGTTCTCCTCCACCTGTCTCCTGAGGAGGAGGGTGTGGGGAAATGAAGTGATATGATTACAACAAAAAAAAGCAGACAAACATAGAATCTGGCAATCAGTAATTTTGACCACAGTAAGTATTTGAAACTGATTATCTCTCAATATTATGAAACAAAACCACAAAAAGAGGAGAATAAAATGTATAAACTAGCACAAAATTATGGATTTAAATACCATGAAAGAAATTTTGAAAAATGCCAGTATTTCTTAGATGATTTAAATCATTTTCAGACAAAAATTATATATTTTAAGTAACTCTCATTAAAGAGATAAAATGAATTAGAAAAAAAACCAAAAGAGAATCAAACTCACATACAAACAAATTAATAATGAGCAGTTATAAAAACCACAGTTCTCCAAAAGCATTAATGAAATGCTGATGAAAATTTGGTTTTAAAATATGATGAAAACATGCAGGTTCATTAATATACAATAATAAAGATAAAACAATTCTATCTTATTCATCTACAAATTTGTAGTTCAAATGGTACATATTTTATGTTATCTTGTTTCAGTTTTCTTCCTTTTTACTTTCTAGTCTATCAAGTATTTGAATCCATAGAATTGTCCTATTTGTTAGACCTCCACTGAAGTTATTATTGTTATTAATATTTATTAATTATATTCTGATTTTTAAATATTCAATAATATGAATGGTTACATGAGTTACTAAAATGGGTATGCCTAGGTAAAGTAGCATATTCTATAACATTTGTTTACAGATTATCTTTCATTTTCAATCTGGACTTCCCCAAATTGTATAGTCAATAGAGTGAAAAGCAGTATATTAAAGCTAGGCAGGCAACTCTATTCATATGGCTTAACTGCTATATGAATTGGTACAAAGGATTTGTTTTCCATAATTAGCTTCCATGTGCTAAAAAATAATTTAGCCAAAATAAATAGAATGTAATTGGCCTCTCTTAATAATGCTCAGGTTGTAAATCCATGAATACATTTAACATGACAAAAATTATATTTGTCACATAGAATTGGGAACACAAAATCTAAATGATTCTTACCAGTAGAATTCCCAAGAGAACTTTTGCTTGAATTTTATTTTGATAAAATACCCTTAACATGAAAGTATGTTTTTTTGTTATATACTAAGATACATACTAAGTAGAGGATGGAAAATATAGCCACTAGAGTTTAACTTGATACAAAAAGGAAAATCTGGAGATCTCCAGTCTACTTGGGCATGCTTAAGGGAAGGGAAGGGAGAGTAGGTCATTTCTTCTCACCATTAAGAAAAGATGCATGAATGCCTCTTGGTGAGTGATCATTGTTATGAGTCATTGTTGTTATGTTATGATCCACATATTCCTACCTGTAAGCCTAGTTTAAAAACCAAATTCCATTTATAACTGATAATTAGAAAAAGATTATTCAGATTTATATGTTCCTATCTTGCTGTTATTTATCAGTCTTTCATGATGAGGTTAAATTTTGAGTCTGGAAGTATGTGGAAAGATTAAATTGAATCAAATACAATATTATATCTTTTTAAAATCCTAACGTTAGTAGGGGAAAATGTTCAAGTGAGAATGATTAAGAGAGACAAAGAAAGGGAAAAGTTCTTCTGAGATACAGGGATTTATCTTATGCTTACTCATGATTTCCTCCCAACATTTATGATCAATTTCCACTGAGCCTTTCCTGGGCTTGTTTATGCAAGTATCTTTATTTGTCAGCTGACTAAACAATGTCAGGCACCAGCTATCATGTTCACCAGGCATTACCGTATCAGGTGGTAACTATTCTGCAATAGTATCATTTCTTCTAGAGCTAGTGAAAAGCACATTTGGCTGGTATTGAAAAAAATATGAGTTTAAATTTCAGCTGGCCTAACTACCAGTTGTGTTAAGGTAGGCAATTCATTCAACCATTAGGACATTCATTGTGTCCAATCCAAATTACTGACATTCTTTAATGTGACCTCTAAAGATATGTCCACTGGTAAGTTTCTAACGTTGTGCACATGTACCCTAGAACTTAAAGTATAATAATTTTTCTTTTTGTTTTCCTGTGTGAAGTAACCATATTCCCCTATGTATCTGGGATAGGAAGGTGGCTGACATTTCTTTTTTTTAAGTGACCTGGGAGAGCCTTTATGTTGGTTTTGGATTTCAAGATTTCTTTGTAGACAATCCCTGAGACTATTCCAGAAACAAACTTAGAATATTCTATGAAAGGACTAGAAGAAGGAGTATTTTCAAATGAATTCTTACTCTGGAGTACAGAGATAATATGGCAAAATAGAAACGAATACAAGGCCTAAAATTGTGGACATAAGGATAGGGCACTATATCCTCATTCAAAATAAAAAAAATGGAGCATAACAAAGTTTCAAGACAAGTAACTGAGGCTTGCTTGGAAGTAGAAAACTGCGAAGGTAAATTTGAAGTAATATTTACCATTATTATAAGGAAATGGTGACCCTCCTAGTTGAATCACCTTTTGCCCCAGGTGACCATTTGTTTCTGAAAAGAAAGCGGGTGTGGGCCAGAAGATTTCATCTACTGAAGAGGATGAAAGCTACGCTTTAGGGGTAGAGTAGGGAACTAAATTTAAAACAGAGATACAAGTCGCAGTCTCTGCTTTCTCTCCCCCTGCCTTTTCCTACAGTCACACTCCTCACAGATCGAATAAAAATGAAGAGATGCTGAGACACCAACACACATTATTTGTTACTCAAACTGGCAGCCTCATGTCATCTCCTTCCATTGCACTAAAGAGGCAACTGTTGAAAATATGGAACACAGAAGGGAAGGATTCCTGTTCATCTGTTGATTAGCTGGAGTTAACATTTGGAAATAAACAAAATGCAACACAATCTGGTGGTTAAGGTTTGATATCATACATGAGTTTGGACCTTGACTCTAACCTCTTTTAGTTTCAGTTTTCTCATGTATATAATGGAGAATATAATGGAGCCATCACACTAATGGCCGATGTTTGCTTACTATAAGGTCAAGGACATAGTGATACCCTATAAATGGGACTATTATTAATCTTCTATAAATTTTGTTATACTTTAGCATAGTCGTTTATTTTTTTTCTTCCTCTCTGTAGAATTAACTCATGACAAAATACCACTGCTGGGTTGGCTTCCTTGCTTAGGTCTATATTCTCAGTACTCAGAACAGTGCTTTGAACATACAGGTTTTTGTTGCTAAACTTTGACTATTCTACTGTCTGGGAAGAAATCTCACTATGGAAGAGATAAGTGCATCTGGCTATATATACTCAGTGTTCCATCAACGCAGCTTACTTCTGTAATAAAATACACAAAAGTAGTGAGTATTTTCTGTCTAGACTGATTTGAATATGTATTTTTACATAACTATAGAATTGTAAAATCTTAACTTTGGTTCAACAAGTTGTAATTTTTTTGGGGGGGGTCAGGACTTCTTTTTAATTAAAATTTACTAACATATAATAAAAGATAAGAGGAACACAATGTAAGTCCTAATGCATATACTGTCCTATTAAGCCTAGATATAGAAACTTTCTAGAGATTGCCAGTGATCAAGAGCTATGTAGTTTTGCCACATGAGCCCTTTCAATCTGGTGGATTTAATTTCTTCTTCATATTCTTCCCCATCTCCTTCTCACGCTCTTGCCCTTTTCTCTCCTCCTCCTCCTTACCCTCCTGTTTCTTTTTCTTCCTCTGCATCTTCTGCTAACTAGAAACTTCTTTCATATCATGTGCCAAATATGTTTCCTTCCTTACTTAAAGTAATTATGTACCAAGGAAAATCACTTAAACTCATGCTACTCAAAGTGTGGTCCTAGAACCAGCAGCATTAAAACCACCTGGGAGTTTGTAACTCAGAAGCTAAGGCGTCACCCCAGGTGATGTGTATAGTTTGAGAAGCACTATTTCAACCTAACTTGTAACTACTCTAGGGAAGATATGGTTTTATCCACTAGAGGGCAGTAGGACATATGTGCCACTGGCATTACATTTATTTCCCAAGTATAATTAAAAGCTCTTTTAAGAACCACTCTCAGTTGCCAAATGGATAGTATGCTTGGTTCCTTTAAAGGAAAAAACAACAAAGTCAAACCAGGTTACATAGAGAAATTCAACATGTGAGATTAATGAAATAAGCAGTTCTATGGCACTAGCATAGTATAAAATCAGGTGCCAAATCCTAAATTGTGATTTTGGCTCTTGTTCATAGATCATAGAATTATAAAGCTGGAAAAGTCTTTGATAATCACCTCTGGGGCAACTGACTTATTTTACAGATGAGGAAGGAAACTCCTAGACATTAACTGGCTGTTTCAAATTCATACAGCTTCCAACTTGCCAAGTCAATAGCAACAAAATCCCTACCTAAAGACTGCGAGAGAGAGAGAGAGACTTTAACATGATGCTAAACACCTTTTTGTATTATTTAAATGGAAAAATGGGGTTCATGCTTCTGCTTTACACATCTATTGAGTTTAATAGTATTAGATGTTTCTGAAGAGGTGGGGAGATAGGGAGGAATTGGTAGGTTATTTTTTCCCTTCAAGTTATTTATATTCAGTTGCACTACCATCAGAACACAGCTTGCATGTCTCCATCTCAAGCCCAAAAGTGTCCACATGTAAATATCAACCAATCACTAAGTATTGAGTAACCACAATATTCATGGCACTGTTCGACATTCTTTTTAGCATGATGCTAGCATGATTTCTGTTCTCGATGATCTTTGGTTATGGGTTGTTAACAGCCTGGCTGGTAACTGCTTTTAATTTTCAATCCCTCATGTTTTTTGCATGCAAAATGGGATCAACAACATTGTGTCAGACTCAGAGACACAAAAGGTGATGAAAACTGAGCTGGTGGATTCTCATTCATCTAAGGAACTGGCAAGGCTTTACAGAGAAAAGAACCCTAATTGCACATACAACACCCTCAGTACAACTTGCTCATATGTCTTCAAAATGACCTTTTAAAGAGTGTTTTAAATGTCAATGCTTTTTTAGAAAACATTGAATCAAACATGATAATTGCTTGAGAAAAATTTTGCAATCTCCAAGTAAAGGCAGTCACATTTCCAGTTTCGTTTTCCTTTTTCTCTTATGATCAGTGGAATTATTTAATAAAACCTAAAATCACATGAAGTTTAAGGACATATTTGGATACTGATAGATATTTGCAAGCAGTTTCTAAGAAAGCGCCTGAATTGTTAAGCAAAGCTCCAAAGTGAAAAACACAATAAGCAAAATCTTGGTGCAGTGGCCCCAGAAACAAAGGAGCTCCTAAAATAAGTGCATAAAAATTTTAAGCACTCTCTAGTCTGGCTTAATTTGTATCTTGACGAAAGGAAGAGGCTTGTCAGAAAAATAAATTTAGCTCCCAAAGAAATTTTTCAGAACTATGTCTTCAAACCACAGAAAAGCACTTCTCATTTGCCTGTCTCTCGCTTTACCATTAACATTAGTATATAAATGGAGACATAACCGTCATAATTTTACCAGGAATCACTATTTATAATGTCTTTTCCCCGTGATCTCACCTTAATTATTAAGAATATGAATGCAAAATACTGTTTGTGAGACAAAGTCTGAAGAAAACATCCATGTTTTTTATTTTAAGCGAACAGTCAATAATCTCACAAAAAATGACGTCCGATCAATCAAGTTGATAATTCTTAGTTTATATTTTGAACAGTTTAAATTGTAATTTTGATATTTTTCTAAGAGACAGATGAGGTTTTATATTGCTTATATAGGCTATATATGCTCTCTATCCTATCAAATAGTACATAGTCATGAAACAAAACAGTAGCATTTAGTATGCTTTATCTTCAGCATTCATTACACACACAGTTATTTTAGGAGAGTAATGTTACCATTTGGACTTACTCTACCTATTTCATCTGAGAACATCCTCCGTTTTCCCCTCATTATAATAAAAGAATAGCTCTCAATTATTGCCAGTAATATTAGTGGCACACTCATGTTTATATCTCAAATATGCTTTTAATTTTCTGAAACAGAGGCAAATTGCTGGTGATATCTTAATGTTTTAAGGTAGTAATGCCAAAAGGCTTGGATCTGATCTTAAACTGAATATTTCCCAGATGTTTGGTAGGGTGAAAGGTGGAAATGCTAACCGAAACCAACTTCCTATCCCTGTTATACTTAGGTGAATTTTAAGTAAGGATTAATTAGACATTGAGACCTTATGAGTACTCAACTTCACAGCTCCCAGAGATAAAAGCTGGGGGCTTGCTCAGTTGTAACATAAGCCATATGTTGAGAAAGAGAAGTCTCGACTGCCACTGTCTCCCTGCACCTTGTTGATAGTGCTCCTTTAACTTTCTTTTGAAAGTGCAATACTTTTGAAAATGTTGAAAAACTACTAAAGGACTAGACAAATTACAGTTTTTGAGTAAGTATTGGGTAGGTATTAAAGTTGCAGAAATACATCCAGAATATTTAACTCACAAGAATGAGCTCATAAATATAAAAAGACAGCTTAAGAATGAAAAGAGGAAACTGCTATTAATGTGGCTTATCCTAGACCAGCTTTGTACTGGCAGATACCCTGAGGACACTGAAGCTCTAAAAACTCTATGTCTCCATGGGAAGCCAGGCTGCCTATTATAGGAAGAAGAATTTAGCGCAAATTCACAGTTGTTTGCCCAGATTCAGTAGAGACCAAAGATGAACTGGAACAAGGCCTTGCCAATTACCCATGCTTAAGGGTTGGGTGCTTTAGCTTGACAAGATTTTGCCACCTAAAACAGCTGTTTTGTGTTGGAGACTAGATGGCAATTTTGCCAAAACTACTTAAAAAGTCTGATCCATCAATTTCAAAGCAAATGTTTCTTATATTGGGTACATGCTCATTTTTGTGATTTTTTTTT
Organism: Theropithecus gelada; assembly: GCF_003255815.1. NCBI lineage: Eukaryota > Metazoa > Chordata > Mammalia > Primates > Cercopithecidae > Theropithecus > Theropithecus gelada. Next base: position 44,361,638 of record NC_037673.1, on the reverse strand, counting down.
CATTTAAATTTTCATGTGAATATGAGTTCTAGTTTAGGTTGGAGGTGTTGATGAAGTAGCAGATAGTGATGCCAAGTTAAGAAACTATGACCAATCTATACCAACCAATGAGAGAGATCTACTTCTATAAATATAGAAAAGACTAGGCCGGGTGTGGTGGCTTACGCCTGTAATCTCAGCATTTTGGGAGGCCAACGCAGGAGGATCAAGAGGTCAGGAGTTCGAGACCAGTCTGACAAACATGGTGAAACCCTGTCTCTACTAAAAATACAAAAATTAGCCAGGCGTGGTGGCACACACCTGTAATCCCAGCTACTCAGGAGGCTGCGGCAGGAGAACCGCTTGAACTCGGGAGGCAGAGGTTGTAGTGAGCTGAGATTGCACCAGTGAACTCCAGCCAGACCAGCCTGGGCGACAGAGTGAGACTCTGTCTCAAACAAAACAAAACAAAAGACCGTACTTGGTAAAACCAAAATAAATCAATGAAATACACCTATTTACTAACAGTAAGAGCACAATCTACATTATTAATTCTTCAAATACGTCAACTAGTTATTCTGGGTTGGAATCCACTTGAAATAATTTTTCTTATAAGGTTTTCCTCTTCTTAGGCTATTTATTTATTTAGAGACAGAGTCCCACTCTGTCACCCAGGCTAGAGTGTAATGGCACAATCATGGCTCCCTACAGCTTCAAACTCCCGGGCTTAAACATCCTCCCAGCTCAGCCTCCTGAATAGCTAACTACAGGTGTGCACTGCCATGCCCAGATAATTTTGTATTATCCCCACTTATGAGTGAGAATACATATTTGTCTTTTTGTGTCTCACTTGTTTCACTAAAAATAACAGCTTTGTGTTCCATCCATGTTGCTGCAAAAGACATCCAGACTGGAGTGCAGTGGTGCAATCACAGTTCATTGCAGCCTCTACCTCCTTGGCTCACGTGATTTTCCTACCTCAGCCTCTTGAGCATCTGGAACCACAGGCATGCACCACCACGCCCAGTTAATTTTTCTGTGTGTGTTCTGTAGTGACGAGGTCTTACTATGGTGCCCAGGCTGGTCTCAAATTCCTAGGCTCAAGCAGTCCTCCTGCATTGGCTTCCCAAAGTGCTGGGATTACAAGAGTGAGCCACCATGCCTGACCATTAGACTTTTTAAAAGTATGTTATGCATATACATGAGATTGTCAGTATGGGTTAAGATCTCATAGATAAGATAATTATAAGGGTTACGGGAAATGTACATAATCTGAGAAAGTACGTATCTTGTAAAGAAAACAACTGGTTATATGTTTTTCTGCCTGTAATAAATTTGGCAGCAAGTCTGCTACCTAAAGAAATTTTGTGTCACAATTTTGCTTCAGTTTCAAAGTCAAAAATATCTCTGACTTTCCAATGTGATTACCTTGTATATAACAGTTAGCCAGCAAGGGCAACTAAAAAAAGAAACCTATGGATTCTAATGAGCCGTACACTCCTCACTCAACATCTATGCCAGTAGTTTTGGAGGGGTTACATAAAGGTGAAAGCAGAAAAAACAAAACAAAACAAAGCAAAGCAAAACAAAAAAAAAGCCATGGAAACAATTTTCAAGTGCAGCCATTTAACAGTATAGTATGAATATCCCTTGAAGTTTGTGAGTGGGAAGACATCTAAGGAAATGTCTCTGTAGTTCTCCTTTTGGAAATAAAGCTTAGCTGGACAAGACCCCTGGCCACAAGCCTATGCAATTAGATTGCTTATCCCAGTACCACAAATGGAATTGTTAGCAGCTGTCTTTGTCAACAGGCAAGTTGGAGAAACAATAAAAAGAGGAGCTGGTGATGATGACAGAAGAAGGGTGTGAAATGGTTGTGTGCTTCCTAGTAGTCTTTAAGTCTCCACATACAGAAAAGCATTTGTCCTCCTCCCTATAGTTAAAGTGTTGAATGACCGAGAAGGCGAAGAGGGATGAGAAAGCTGTTTGTTGTCTAGAGGAAGAAAGATAGGATCTCCTACCATGTCAGAAAGCTGTTAAACACTCAAGATGAAAACACTCATCAGGGTTTTAGAGTCAACAAGCAGTTGTTTATGTTTGGATGTTTGCAGCGGACCTTATTACCTTAACATCCTTGACCAAGTTTCTGAGACAAAGAATATCCAGGGTGTGGACTGAGATATTGTACTTTGCGGTTAAGGGACTCTTTTTTAAAAACTTTTTTAAAAGGCTATTATGACTGCAAACTTGGGTAAGAAAAGAGTAACAAAGTGGTTCTTGGCTTTTGTTGTGGTTGAAGGAAGTGAATTTAGAAGAAAAAGGCTGAGCAGAATAATTCTGGTTTAGGTTTGGGACTCTTTTATTAGTTCTCTTCCTATAGCATACGAGTCACAAGATATCCTTTTTATGTTTCATAGATGGCTTTTATATGCAGTAAACATCAAATATTGTCAGTGTGATTTTTCACAGGGTTACATTTGGCAATCAGTCCCTCGGGGTACACTTTTATTATTTTGAGTCAAATATCCACACATAAAATAATGTGAGGATTCAGCCTCAGGCTGGAAACCACGCTGAAGACTGAAGAAAAATTGGGGCAGTGGGGTGGGGAGTGGTGCTCTATAGTGCTGCCTACCCTGGAAGGGCTTCTGATTTTACCCCACTGAGTACCCTGGGCATAGTTGAGACACAATTAAGTAGGGAATACCTGCCAACAGAGGAGCGGCTTCCCTTTTCCTGTAGCGTCCCCTTTCAACTTGAGAACTGAACCATGGTGAACTGAAAGAACACCCAGCACTTCTTTCTTCTTTCCTTTTTCTAGGAAAAAATGAGTTTGCCAAATTGAAGCAACTACTTTTCACATGAGTTTCTTCAGATAAATTTATTAATTTGTTTATATATATACATATGAAATGAGAGCCCGGTGCCGGTAGTACAGCATCAGGTAAGAGAGGCAGATGAGGCCCATATGAAGAAAGAAGAAGTATGCTTTCAATAAACTAAGGGCGGTCTCAACACTTTGGGAGGCTGAGATGGGAGGACTGCTTGATCCCAGGAGATTGAGAACAGCTTAGGCAACATAGTGAGACCTCTGTCTCTACAAACAATATTTTAAAAAAATTAGCTGGGCGTGGTGGTTTGTGCCTGTAGTCCCAGCTACTTCGGAGGCAGAATTGGGAGGATCGCTTGAGCCTGGGAGGTTGAAACTGTAGTGAGCCATGATCATGGCACTGCACTGCAGCATGGGTGCAGAGTGAGACCCTGTCTCAAAAATAAATACATAATAAACTATGGGCAAGTTGGATCTCTTTTAACTTCAAGCCAAATTTGCCATCCTCTTCATCATACTTCTCAATTCTACTACATGATCAGAGATAAGAATTTTGAAAGATCTTGAAATCTGCACACTAAATATTTCTCCTCTAAATGAAAAGATACCTAGTTCTTATATCAGTGCATTAAGAAATAGGCTCAGCTACACAGTAACTGTAATCTATACATAAGGAAAAATTGCTTAATAGAGTTCTATTCCTGAGTTCTGTTTCCATGGTTTGCCAGAGTTTAATTAGGTTTTTCAAGCTTTTTAAGGGCATGTCTATTTTTATTTATTTCTGTTTTGATTAAGTTTTATTTTTATTTTTAAATGCTTTTTGTACCTGTTTTTGTATAAGATAGATGTGTATCTATTCATATACATACCTATTGATTAATAGTGACTGTGAAATATATGCTGTATGATGTATGTATATTTGTTAAAATATATATTTTCTGAAATTAAATTATGACACTAAATTTGATGTCTATTTGGATATCATTTATAAAATCCTTATAAAAACAAATAAACAGGGTTTACTTTGAATTTTACCAAAGAATAATCTACATTGAAATTAAGTTATGTTACATACAGTTTTTTTCCTGATCTTTAAGAATTAACATAAAAAGAGGAAACCTTTGCAAAAGAAATTGAATAGTATGAAACTGTTGGATGTTGCTTGTTCTTTATAGATGTTTACATTAATTTATTAATCTGACTTGGTAAAAAGTCAACCACTTTACCTAGAATTATGTTTTGCCATTTTGGTGGCAAGTTGCAAAGTTGTTTTCAAATTTATCCAGTCTTTTCCAGCTTTTGTTTTTCCCTGTCTCATATTTATGTACTGACATTTTAATCATCATGCATTATTATAAATTATTTTATTTCAGTTGAATTTAATAATTGTCTGACAATACTTTATACGCTAGTCAGATTTGAGAAAATCAATTTAAAGTCCTTCTTGCAATTCATTATATGCAATAAATAATGTTAAGAGAGTCTTTCTTCCAGAAGGAATGCCTTCAGATTTTGACGAATAAATGTAAATAGAAACATTTCTTCAAGATATGATATTGTGGGGTTTTATGTAGCTGAACCCAGGTACATTAAAAAGAAGCTTAAGATAATGTTTCTCTGAATATTCTTCGTCTAAGTTTTAAAAGTTTTAACAGTTTCAGATAAAATTTGACGAGGAAAATTAGACATTTACAGTTAGCATGACTTGGATATATATTTTAATAATGTATTTAATAATGTAATATATGCAAAGTCAAGTCAGTTCAATAATTTTCTTTTTTTCAGTGTTTCTTCTCTTTTAACTTTTAGTTTTTGCCTTCTCCTTTATCTCCCAGATCCCAGCAATATTTTATGTGCATGAAAACTCAAGTGCATAGTAGTTTTAATCTATCGTCTATTCTTAAGTAATGAAATGTCAACATATTCCATTTAGAATCGTTTACTAAGACACCAAAAGGGGTATGAAATAACATTTGTTTGTGTGTAGATAGACAGGTAGATAGATAGGGATATACATTATTTTTCTCCACTTACTATTCTCTTTGCATTTTAAAAACTCTTAATTTTTCCTGTTGATTATGTAGCACCAATTCCCACATAAAATGTTTCCCTTATCCATTAGTTTTCATTTTCAAATTGGATCAGATAGATCATGCTTTTTCTTAAAGGTCATGAGCACTTTCTCAAGAACATACTACTTTAAAACAATGTAAGCATTTTTAAAAAGTCAAATGGAATAATGGGACAATTGCTGACCTTTTCTCTCATGAGGAAACAGATCATAATGTGTCAGATTGTACTCATCCTCTCTAGGAATTTCTTTATAGATAGTTTGTTAATTCAAGATTTAATAAAAGTGTTTCATGACCTTTATAAAACCATCTTACCTGACAATCCATTTCCCACATTTAATTACAAAAAACAATAATGCATATATGTTGGATTCTAATATCAATCCTTAGTTGCATCTCACTAAAGAAAGAGTAATGATCCCTCCCACATGTGGTTAAGGTAAGAGTACCTGTTCTTAGATCATCTCTCGCCCAATGTTGCTTTTCCCATATTATCTGTACTAGAATGTCAGATTTTTATGCTGAGTTCTAATATTTGTTTTATTACTTTCTTAAAATTCAATTTTTAAGCACCAGGAAAACCCTTTAGATTAATTTCTATGAAAGTACTTTCTCTAGCATGCTGTGCAAAATACTGGCTGCATGCTTTACTGGTGGTCAGAAATGATGTGTGATGCTGTCTTCTTGTATTTCCAACCTATGGTTCTGTTTTATTTGCCAAGTGTGTGTGTTGTGGCAAAAATAGGACATTTCCATGGACTTTGGGGATAAAAAAGCACTTCAATCTTGGTATTCAGCCCAAAGGGGGAAATCTGTAGTCCAGAAAGCCAGGACCTTCCAGAATATCTTGATTAAACATCTCCTTTACAGCAGAAGCCAAAAATCTTTATTGTCAATATTATAAAATACAGCAGTGGTCCCCAACATTTTTGGCACCAGGGACTGATTTTGTGGAAGACATTGTTTCCATGGACCACTGAAGGAGATGGCGTCAGGAGGATTCAGTCACATTACATTTATTGCGTATTTTACTTCTATTATTATTATTACGTTGTAATATATAATAACATAATTATACAACTCACCATAATGTAGAATCAGTGGGAGCCCTGAGCGTGTTTTCCTGCATCTAGATGGTCCCATCTACCTCATAATCTCATTTTGGTTGCTGTCACTGCAGAAAACCCAGATTCACAAAGATAGAATGTTGGAAATTGAAGCAAGCTCTTTGGTGCTTTTGTGGCAGTCACAGGATATTCTGCCTTGACTTTAATCCAGAACATATGGAGCTTTGAAGTTGTCTCAAATGTATTTTAAAGTCCACTGTCATTTGTGATCTCAAGCAGTTGATCCTCTTCTAGCATGGACAAAGTCCATTCACCTGGCTTATTCATAAATAGGTCGTGAATCCATTTCTTCCCAGTTTGGAGGTCTTTTGAGTAATACTCAAACTCTTTTGAAAGCTGAGGTAAGTTATCATGCACCAGCTGGGAGAAAGAAGGCCCTGGCTCAGTCTCCTTATAAATCACAGTTAATGTTTAAAACCTATCAGAAATCTCAATGTTCACTCGTCACCCCCATAATTCTAGTTTGACTTTGAATGCAGACCCTTTTGCTGACTTGAACACAGTTCTCATTCTCCCCTGAAGTGACAGATTGAGTTTGCTGACTAGGTTGAATATGTCACACAAATAGGCAAGTTTTGGGACCGATTCTGTGTTACTGAAATGTGCTACCAGTGGTAATTATTGTTCTGAAGGAAATCATTGGAGTAGTTCCCATAACTAAAAAACTCTGGCCAGTGATCTACCTTTAAAAAGCCATCTCACTTCTGTGTATAAGGGAAGATGTAGCTGGTCGCGGTGGCTCATACATATAATTCCAGCACTTTGGGAGGCTAAGGCGGGCAGATCGCTTGAAGTCAGGAGTTCAAGACCAGCCTGGCCAACATAGAGAAACCCTGTTTCTACTAAAACTACAAAGATTAGTCGGGAGTGGTGGTAGGTACCTGTAATCCCAGTTACTCAGGAGGCTGAGGAGAATCGCTGGAACCCAGGAGGCAGAGGTTGTGGTGAACTGAGATCGTGCCACTGCACTCCAGCCTGGGCAACAGAGAGAGACTCTGTCTCAAAAAAAAAAAAAAAAGAGAAGAAGATGTATGTGCTCTCTGTCTATCTCCTTACAGAACTGTGCAAACAGACATGAGTTAAGGGCATGTACTTTAATGTGGCTGATAATTTTAATCACAGCCTGCAAAATGTTGTTAAGTTCAAGTGACATTTCTCGGCTAGCCAGCATTTCTCTGTAGATGACACAGTGCATAGACCGAAATTCAGAAGTAAAATCAGAAAGCCATTTTAATCATGGCAGCTACTCTGTCTATGCATATACTGACACAAAATGACCGATTCAGTTTTCACGATATATATTCATTCGAAGACTTGAACATTTATGCAGCTGTGGTGTTGATTGGCAACAAAAGTGCACATAACAAATCCTCATGCACATTGTCCTGAAAAATATATTGCACTAAAACAAGCATTGTTGCCTTGTCAACATTGATAGATGCCATCAACCTAGACTACATACCATGGTAACTCATTAATCCCGTCTAAAAATTGTGCCCTGATATCCCCTACTATTTCATCAATTGGTCTACTTATGGTGCTAGCTGAAAGAGAAACGTGTGCCACCTTTTGAATTTCTGCCTCTTCTATAAGTTCATGACAAATGTCCTTAGCAGCAGGAAGGATGAACTCTTCACCAGTAGTAAAGGACCTCTTAGCTGTAGCAATGTTGTTAGCCAGTAAGAATGATGCTCTCAGTTTAGATACATTTGATGAAGTGGTGTCCTTCAATGTTTGCTTCTGTTCTTCATGTTCATCTTTTTCTTTGTTTCTTTTGAAAAACTTCAAAGGGGACTGGCACTTTGGGAGGCCTAGGTGGGTGGACTGCTTGAGCCCAGGAGTTTGAGACCAGCCTGAGCAACATGGCGAAACCCCATATATACAAAAAATACAAAACTCAGGCATGGTGGCACATGCCTGTGGTTCCAGCTACTAAGGACACTGAGATGGAAGTATCACTTGAGTCCAGGAGGCAGAGGTTGCAGTGAGCCAAGACTGTACTACTGCACTTCAGCCTGGGTAGCAGAGTGAGACCCTACCTCAAATAAATAAATAAATAGATAGATAAATAACCTCCAAAGAGTTGAACTTGACTTTTGATGCAGAGTACTTAATCTCCATGTGGTGAAGCAGTTTTGAAGGTTTTATGGTTTTGTTGGCTAGCCAGTCATCACATATTATACAAAGCAGGCTTTCAGAGTGAATGTGAATCACCTGTTGCAATTAATCCATAATTTAAGTAGGACTCTTGTTATTTTCTTTTAAATGCTGATATTTTGGTAGGCTGTCTTAGAGTCTTCTACTGTTTCATCACTGGGTCTTTCCCTCCTTCAAAGAAGCTCTCCAGTGATGTTTGTTTTTTACTCATTTTGGTTGGTTTAGCTTGTGGGCTTACCAAAACTGTGACTGAAACAAGAGCACAGTGCAAGAAAAAAGCGTGGATGGAAGTGGTAAATACAATAATGGATGGACCATGCATGGACTAAATTAAGTGCTAGATTCTGACTTAAAGCCTGATACCAGATGCAATTGTACAATCGGAGTACATCAACTCGCTTGCCAATATAAAGCCTGCCACCATAAAGCCTGCCACCATATGCAGCTTAATTGTCACTTGTCACTCACAGATAGGGTTTTGATATGAGTCTGCAAACAACTGATTCATTATGGTCTCTGTGCAGTCAAATCTCTCTGCTTATGTTCATCTATATTTGCAACTGCTCCTCAGTGCTAGCATAGCCACCTCAGCTTCACCTCAGATCATCAGGCATTAGATTCTCATAAGAAGTGTGCAACCCAGATCCCTCACATATGCAGTTCACAATAGGGTTCGAGCTCCTATGAGAATCTAATGCTGCTGCTGATCTGACAGGAGGCAGAGTTCAGGCAGTAACAAGTGATGGGCAGTAGCTGGGGAGTGACTGTAAATACAGTTGGAGCTTCACTCACTCACCACCAGCCACTTCCTGCTGTGCGGCCTGGTTCCTACCAGGCCATGGACCAGTACTAGTCCATGGTGCAGTGGTTGGGGACCCCTGAGTTACAGAAATCTATAGTTATGGCAAATGAATCAATGTTGTCATTTGTCAAGTATACATAAATAGACAAATTGTCTTTTGGCACAAATCAAAATTCACATACCACACAGTGGAATATATATTTCTTAAAAGTATTATGATTACCCACTATCTAAGTAATCATGGAAACAATCTTTGAAGGAGTTAAGAGGCCAATTATGTATCCATACCATGTTGGAAGCTTGTCAGATTTACAATACACATGTTCAAAGTGAGCTTACAGCTTGAACCCCTCAAACTTATTCCATATTAAGTATTTTAAACTACTTAGGGCTGTTCATGATTAGCTAATTTGTGAACACTTTAATGCATCAAGTAAGACTTTTTCTTACAGGAAACCCAATATCAATATCTACTAACCCATTTTATTATTTTCCTTAAATTGAGGAGAAAAGATACTCTATATTATAATTAGTTATATTAAAGAAATTCATAAAAACCTGAGTAAATGTAGTAGACAGTTTATAGCAATGTCTTTAGGGTAAATGTCTATATTAACATGTTGATCATTTAATAAAATATGCCATGCAGTAATTCCTCTAACCCTTTATGTTAGCTTAAAATTTTTTCTCCGTTTATAAATAAAATGCAGTGGACAAGCCCCAGTAGAATGAATTGTTTCTGTGTAAGAAACAAGATATAAAATCTTTGCCTGGCTGCCAATTGTTTGTAAATGTTAGCAGGAGCCTCATTGTGTGGTAGACTAAGTATTTACTTAAGGCTCTAAGTAACCTTTACAGATAAGTCCCTCAATCTCTCCGGATTTCCCAAAGTCATCTATTACGAAAGAGCATTGGATATGAAACAGACAATCTCTAGAATTCTTCGAGCTCTTCTCTGACTCTACAATTTGCTAAGACCAAGCCTCAAATGATCTGAACTTTTTTCACTAAAATAATAAGTACTTTTTAAATTTGGTAATTTCAACTCAGATTGATCAGAGGTTTTGATTGAACATAGAAGATATCTCAAAATAATGTATAATAACGCAGTACTTTGGGGAAAAGTGTGACAGTTGACATGCTTGCCAAAGCTTCTGTATCATAACAAATCTAATCTGGGTAGTAAATTGGCTTCTACTGATGCATAACATGTTTCTAATATTATTTTACATTCTGGATCTATTTTCCCAGAAGTGATAACATTGCAGTGATTGTCCCTTATTTTTGCATGGTCAGTATATGAAACTCTTTCTATACAGACTAGCAGGCTTTCTGTACTTCCAATGTTCAGTGAGAAGACACAAGCCACACAAAGATTCCCTTGGGATTTTCCTTAAAATGTGAAATGCAGGAGACAAGAATAGGGACAAAAGTGGGATGTAGCCAGGATTTCTAACTTTTCAGAATTTTTGAAGGGTTGATTTATCTACTAAAGGAAATGAGGGGAAGGCAAAATCAACAAATTGCTACATAAAACTTCATATGGAAATATATTTTCTGATACAGAAATGTTTACCTATTAGGAAGAATTACTCTCTGCCTTGCTCATGGCTTTGTTACCATTCAAATGAGTTGTGCTGGGCTCTTCTAAGGTAATCATTCAGGCTTCCTTTCATTTTTCTGTTTTGTACCATTTCCTGTAATTTATCTCATTGCAAAATGGGATCAAATGTCAGTTATCTTGGGTCACAGCAAATGACTGAAACATGTGTTTCCAGTAGTTGTTGTTGTTGTTTTGTTTGTTTGTTGGTAGTTGGGAATAAGGGTAGAGTTTCTATCTCCAGGGGCACACAAGCTTTTCTAGATCTTTATTTCATCCAAAACTAGCGATAGAATCATTTCACACTTTGTGAGTTAAATTTGTATCAGCACTTATTATGAACAGTTCCCAAGAATTACAAATCCATTTCTGTCCTAGACACATGTCATTTATGTCTTACTGTGAATGCATCCTAAGAACAGAGAAGATAATGTTTGAAAACATGACATTATTAAACATTGATAAGTAATTATTTCCTGAAATATTTCCATAATGTTAAATACATTTTAAAAATCTCTACCAGTGAGGAAAAAATTAGAAAAAAAAAATCAAGTTTGCCAAATCTATTGATCTAGCACAGTGTTGTGAAGAAACCTATTAGATGGTCATCTGTGAATATTTGTTTACTTATGATCAGTGGGAAAGATCTGGTGTCATATTTCATTTGTAATAAAAATGCAGTAAGAAATTGATCTTTAACACACTTTAACAATTAATTTACCACTTGAGAATATTGTCCCTATATTGCATTGTAAGTTTCTGATACTTTTAATGTTAGATCAATGGCAATGGTTCAATGACAATACTGGTTAAATATAGTCTTAAATTGACAAGTGTTTTAGGATCTGCCACTGTACTCATCAATAAGGCTAAGCTAGGCACTGTGTTTATCCTATGACTTGAATTATCAGGTGAGAATGTGAAGTGTCATTTTGGTATTTAGCATGCTGGGAAAGATATATCATCTTATCCAGAGATGGGAAGGATTTTCTGCAAATTCAGATCTCATTTTATCTGTAATTATAAATGCATGTCAAGTGTATTGACAGAACTGTGGAAGATAGAGAAACTAAGTAACTCCAATACATTATACTAAAAAGGCAGCCAGAGTATATAATGGTACAAGGTGTACTAGACCTAGATTACTCATTAGCCCAGTCTGGTACCCTCCTTTTAATGGCAATGAGATCATTCTAGAGCAAGTATTACTATATATGCTTTCAAATCTGGGTGTAGGGTGAGGGATAAAATGAAGCCCTATTGCTTTGAGACAATTTCTTGACCATGTGCATATCTTTAAGGGGGCCATACAGTCCTTTAATTCTTGTGTTAACAGAATTAGCCCCTTGAAAAAGCCTATAAAATTCTTATGAGTAGTTGAAGGTACTTAAGTTTCCACCAACATTTCCACACTTTTAAAATGGAGAAGAAAATAAAGATTCTGATGACTATCAACTACAATGCAGTATATCTGTACACAAATCCCAAATTCACAATACCATAGTTATGTAGATGTTAAAAATCCCATACCTGTTCAAAAATGAGGTTACTCATTTTCCACATTGTTTAAAATTTTTCTTGTTGTTAAGCTCCTGCTATTACTTGCGTCTATTCTTGTTTGTGGTTCTGCTTCTATGCACATGTTCTGTCAATGCTTTTTTGCATCAAAGCTGTGCTCTGTCTCTGAATCATAGCATATAGAATAGTGTGTAGTCCTTGGACAAGCAGATTTAGCATTGTTTGGAAATATGCTAGAAATTCTAATTCTCTGACTCCAATCTGGAATTACTAAGTCAAAAATCCCAGCAATCTGTCTTTAAGCAGTTCTTCCAGATGATTCTGATGCAGGTTCATATTTGAGAACCATTGGTATAGAAGATTGGTTAACTTGCCACTATTCTGATTGAGTAGACAGTAAATATATATTTAGCACCCACTCTCTGAGACTCTTTGCAACCCTATGAGCTATAGGCCAGCAGTCCGCAACCTTTTTGGCAACAGAGGTTGGTTTCGTGGAAGACAATTTTTTCCACGAAGGGGAATGGGGGGATGGTTTGTGGATGAAACTGTTCCACCCCAGATAATCAGGTATTAGTTAGATTCTCATAAGGAGCATGCAACCTAGATCCCTTGTTGCATGGTTCATAGTAGGGTTTGCACTACAATGAGAATCTAATGCCACCACTGATCTGATAAGAAGCAGTTCTCAGGCAGTAATGCTAGTGATGGAGAATGGCTAAATACAGTTGAAACCTTGCTCTCACTCGCCTATGGCTCACCTCCCTCTGTGTAGCCCAGTTCCAGTATTGGTCCGTGGGACTTTACAGTTCCCATAATGTTTTGAGGTTTCACTTAATTTAACTTTGTTTTATTTTTAAAGAGAGGTAATACCACAGTTAGAGCCATTTAGACTCACACTATGGTATGGCCACATAATCTCAGAGGTATTAGTGAAAATGTGATAACAACCCCACGGAGTTCCCTAGGTCCTTCTATGCTAGGATATAATAGATGAGCTTAGGACACTGACAACAACTCTTGAGAGAGAGAGAGATTTCATTTAGAGAGGTTAGGATTTGTGTCTTACATTGTGCTAACCATGATATGTTTCAGCATCTTGATTAAAACTATGAGACTATATAGCATTATAATCAATTTTGAGTTAAAATGTTTAGAAAAAAATAGATGTGACTGATTCTGAATTAATGAGACTTTCCACATTTCACAATAATTTTTTTTTTGGGGCCGGGCGCGGTGGCTCAAGCCTGTAATCCCAGCACTTTGGGAGGCCGAGACAGGTGGATCACGAGGTCAGGAGATCGCGACCATCCTGGCTAACACGGTGAAACCCCGTCTCTACTAAAAAATACAAAAAAAAAAAAAAAACTAGCCGGGCGCGGTGGCGGGCGCCTGTAGTCCCAGCTACTCGGGAGGCTGAGGCAGGAGAATGGCGTGAACCCGGGAGGCGGAGCTTGCAGTGAGCTGAGATCCGGGCCACTGCACTCCAGCCTGGGCGACAGAGCGAGACTCCGTCTCAAAAAAAAAAAAAAAAAAAATTTTTTTTTTTGGAAAGTACATTCCTCACTCAGAAAAGCACTACTACCACTCAATGAAGCAGAACCCTTAGTTTTAGCTAGTGGCCACCTCAAAGTGCTGTTGGGGGAGGTGGGGAGAAATGTGGCTCAAGCACTTGAACTCTTTCTCTCTTCAAGTCTGTTTTTATGCATGCACTTTCTCTCCCTGGAATGTTCCTTCTCAACTTCCCAAAACTCCCCTATTAAAACCCTACTCTTGAAAAGTCACCTCAAACACCAGCTGTCTTCTTCAGGATGACTTCACTATTTAAAGTAATATATAACATATTTTATCTCTCATACCACACTTAATATATTTTCTTTCTCATGTTTTATATTGTCATTACTTATTTGTGTCTTTTTCTTACTGAGTTTTAAAACTCCTTGAGGCAAAAACCAAATCTTGTTTGCCTTTGTAACCTTCAGAATGAGAGCTAACACCTACCCTGCACATTGGTGCCTCATACACATTAGCCAAATTAATTGACTCGGTCTATAGAATCCCATTGTATATTTGTGTTCTATTTATCTAGGAGTGGATAGAAGGATTTTGCATTTATTTTTCACATTAGTTTTCCTTGTCTATATCCATTCTATTTAATACAAGTTTTATTTGCCATATACTTTTTCCTTTTGTGTTTATGGAAAAATATTTAATGAGAAAGTTACCCTCCAGACCAATAGCTTTTTTATTCTAATAGCACCAAAACAGAAGTAGCCTTTTGTCCAATATGATTGCTACGGGGGCAATAGGTCAGATGCTCCTCTTCTGGTGAAGAATGAGAAGCAGCAGCTGGGAAAGATGCTTGTGAATGGCCACCTTCTCAGATTAACTATTTAGTCACTCATCAAAACACTACCAGCCCAAACAATTATATACATGAGCATTAAAAGAAAAAATGCATGTACACGAAAATTGTGACTTCGAAGTTATTTCCACTCAGAGATTATCACAAAATTTTCTCCATTACTAAGGTGATGATGTATCATGAGGGAACATTTGCAAAGTAATATGAACTGATTTTTGTCATAATCGCTTTTGTAATGTTGACTATAAAACTTTACTTTTTAAAGATTTTAAATATAATCTAAAATAAACTTTATAGATTGCTACTATTTATTGAAGAAATTTGCTAAATATTACTTTATTTCTAATGTATTATTTAAACAATTTTATGTTTGTAGACAAAATCCTTCCTAGCTGTCAAAATTCTTAGAATCTGCACAAGATGTTTACTAAACTGAGTCTCATTATCTCCCAACTTCACTTTTCCCAACTTCCTGCCTTGTTCCTTGTACTCCAGTTGATAAATCAAACATCTTATGATATTTGAAAACACCATACTGTTTCACCTTAATGATTTTGCTCTTGCCTTCCCACCCTTCCCCTGGACACTTCTTACTCAACCTTCATGACTCAGTTCAGGTCTCATTTCCAACAGTAATTTGATTGTGGAACCCCAGCCAGTATGACCTGCCTTTATCTTTTCCCCATAGTCCCCTTGTCATCATCTTAAGTCATCACTTACTGCCGTGTAACATGTTTTATTGTAGTTATCTGTGTATTTGTCTTTTATTCCCAATAGTACATAGACTTTTCAATAGAAAAACCATTACGTATTTGACTTTATATTTTCATTTTCTAAAAGCGTACCCTTCTCCTCCTAGGTCTTCCTAAGTGACTGAACTAAATTGTCCAAAGACCCTTAAATAGATTCACAATGCTACCTGGGCTATTCATGTTTTAAGGGATATAAAAACTAATATAGTTACAACTTAATATAGATAATAGAATTTCACTACAAGAATATGCCTATAAATTTATAAAATATCTGATTTACATGAATGGGAAATATAATTCATGTGACCTTTCATTAATAATATAATTTTCAGGTGTTTCTTTGAGTAAAAAAACCTTTTTTTTAACTTTTAATGTTAAGATAATTGTAGTCATAAACTTGTAAGAAACACAGGGAGATCCAGTATGCCCTCAACTCACTTTCCTCCTGGAGGCTCTTTTAACTGGTATTTAGTTTTGCTTCAAAATATACACATATAGAACTATAAGCTACTGATCCAACAATCCTCAAACAAAATTCTAGAGCTCTTTTCCAAAAATAATTTGATAGGCAAACTTGATCATCTTCACCAAATAACAGAACAAACAGGAGTGATTCCTTATGAAAAGTAAAGAAGTTCTCTAGGCTTCAGTCCTTCAGAGCTCCCCTTTTACATTCACAGATGTTTATAAGAGGTGCAGTCATTGTCCAATACCCACAAGATGATCAAATTATAACTTACCTGACCATACGCTGTGTCCAAAAATTATTTTCAAAATTCGAAAGGATTTTAAATCACCTATGTCTTCCCTCTTTCTATTTTGAGACAATAACTAAATAATAATATAAAAATAATAGCTAAACCTTTTTAAGCTTGCCTAAACTAGTGGCAGAGTGGGAAAAAAAAAGGTTGATTGAGTCTTTGAATATTGCGCTCCTAATCAGGTAAAGCAGAAAGAAACCAAGGCGTATCTAAGCTAAATATAATCTACAATACCACATGCAGTGCATCCTCAGAAATAATTGGTCAAAAATTCAGATATATATTATACTATTACTATAGCTCAGTCTGTTAGTATAGTTTAATCCCACAAAGTTGCATGCACCTTCAAAAATATTGGTTTATGTTTTGATTAAAATCATCCTTCATTCCTCTTTGTTCTATTAATTTTCAGTTTCAAAAGTATACATAAGGTAATATCTTGCAGTTTACTGACAGTACTTTCTTGTCTTTTAGCCAGACAATGTAAGGAACTGCCTAATCTTTTGCCCCAGAATTCTACCTCCTGCTCTGCTTTGTATTTTCTGCTTATGACATAAATAAAGTATATTAGATTTTGTTCTCTAAGATTCAGACGTTATCCTCTATGGCATGCCATCATCCTTGGGAGGAACAGCACATTAAGTCATTAAAGAAAATTATCTTGATGAGTCATTTTGTCAGATGGTTTACAACAGGATTCCCTTGTAGGAATGGGAAAGAGGAGGAAGAGATGATGGAGAGGCAACATAGTCAGAGATGGCGAGCAATAGCATCTAAAAGTCAGAGGCTTAAGTGTTAACATCCATTATTCCTGACCTTTAGCACCTTACCACCTGTGTGTGTGTGAGTTAAATAATCTAAGTATCTTCCTTTTTTTTTATTTGTAATCGAGACCAACAATAGTATCCTTAGAGGGTTACTGTGTGAATTAAAATATTTTTCAGAATATGCAAATAAATGTGTGTGTGTGTATTTGTACGTGTGTGTATACCTTAGGGCAACTACCAGCATAAGGGAAACGGATGTAAAAAACCACAGATAATGTCTCCTTTATCCTTCACAATCTTTCCTTGGTTTTGGTTTGCAAATAGAGTGAGATATACCTCTTTTGATGAAAAGGAGTGCTGTGTTAGGTCAGAGACTTCCTACAGATACATGGACAAAAGGGTCTCTGACATGTAGTTTTGGCAAAGTCTCTGGTTATGTCAACTTTGCAACAGGGGAAACTCAAGCATTTCTATTAGCCTCCATAAGGCTAACCCATGAAGGAATAAGACAGAAGGTATTCATCTCTCGAGAATAAGTTAAGACACTCTATCTCTATGGGTAGAGTGAAAACATATAATCTGTAGACAACATTGGGGATGGTGTTTCTCATGATACATGACAAATGATAATATGCTCAACTTTCAGATTTTATGTATTAAGCCAATGGGAATTTGTATGTATTGCTCAGGATTTACAAAGCCCATTGAAGAATTTCCAAAATCTGGAACTGTTGGAGAAAAACTCCCCTCTAATGATAATTAAGAAGATACTAAGTTCCAGGAAAATTCTAATCATTTTATAGGTACTATCTCATTTAATATTCACAACAAAATTATGAGGGAGGTACTATTATGTTGCCCATTTTGCAAATAAAATTGAGTCATGGGACACTTCAGTGACTTCTACTGTGGTAATTCACTAATAAATGTAAAGCCAGGAGTTGAACCCAGGTATTTTGGCTCCAGGGGTCACATGCTAATCACAATGCTACTTCTCTACCCTGAACAAACTGCTGAGAATTTTGAAATATGTAGTTTTAGTTCCTTAAGTCTTCTTGAACTAAAATGGGTGGGCACTTCGGGTAGACGATAAACTGCCTTCCCTATTGTGATCTACGAACTTTTCCGAGAAAATTATCTTTAGATGCAGCAATAGAAACTTGTGTATAAGGGGAAAAGGAGCTGTTGTCTACTTCTTACTACTTCCCTCGATTTTCCATTTTTCCTAGGAAAAAAAACTTTAAAAGTCCATGTTTATGGATTTTCCCCCAACACAGAGCAGTGATTCTGCTATTTCAGAGACAGTGTAGATGTTGGGATTAGTCTCTCTGTATCTCAGAATGTCAACACATTTACCAGAAATGAATCTATCAGTTAAATGTAGCCAAGAGATTTAGTTTATCTAGATCCTACAAAGAAGAAATAGTTTACCACTGTTTTCACATATTGAGGTAATCTGACATATTATTGACATGTGCTATAGATTTAATTTAATACCATAGTACAGATATGTGCTTTGATAACTTATTTTGAAATCTAAACTGAGTGGAGTTGTTTCAATATTTATAGGGTTGAAAATGCAGAGTTAGCAAAGGAAACATTTTAATTAAAACAATATTTTTCTATGTATGCTCAGAGTAAAATGAAGGGGAATTCTTTTAAAGCCTTATTACTTTCTTCCATATATTTGCTGGAAATACTTGCTGGGTTTTAAGACACATTGAATAAGATTTGCTTGTTTGTTTACCAATGTTTTGAGCCTTTTGTTTTTAGAACCACAAAAAAAAAAAAAAAAAAAACCTCAATAGTTTCTTTTGATTTTACTTTTCTTCCAAATAGCTTTAGGATTATTTATTTAGCTTTTTCAAATTGTATGTTTTAGGCATCCTGGAGATAACATCAGTAGAAATCGGAGTTGTTGCCGTCAAAGCCATTAACAGCAACTATTACTTAGCCATGAACAAGAAGGGGAAACTCTATGGCTCAGTAAGTATTCTGCTTTTGTTTTCAAATCCACTTCAGTAAATCATTACCACAGTTTTGGAATGTTTCCTCCAGACACTGAATAGCTTTGTTATCCTTCTATTGCTAGTAAATAGAGCCACAGTGGGTCGGTCACCACTGTTTCAAGGGCTGGCCAAACAGCTCTTCCAATTCTCTAATCTCCTCTGTTGTTCACCCATTAGTCCACCACACAGGCTGCTGCTGGCATGTGTCTGTGAATGTTCTAAACTGCTAACCAAGTCAGGCTCTCACGGAAGCATCTGGTCAGATTGGCACGGGAACTGCAGACAACTTGGAGAAAAAACACTAAGAATAAAGATCTTGAATTGAGTAGAAACCCATGTATTATGTGTGTGTTATGGCTGAAGATAAAACAAGGGCTCAGATGTTTTGCATTTTGTTAAAATCTGAAAATGGGAAATGCATCAAGAGACACCATTTTGCTTGTTGTTCAATCAACTCTAGAATTTTATTTATCTAGACAATAACCATTAATTCAAATTATGCCTCAAAATCATATATATGTATATGGGAAATATTCTTCGCAATAGGGTCCTTGTGGAGCAGATATCCCTGCAGTGCTTTGGGCACATCCATGGCTGTATTCCATACCAGGTGTTGAGTATTTGGAATACCACTTCTGCAATCTTGGATCAAACTCATTTAAACCAATTTTTTAGAAATTTAAGATCTCACCTAAAATACCAAATAGTTGTTTTATAATTGCAATTGTAACAATAATTAAATTACCAGCAGTGAGACAATTTGTCCTGTTCAGGTCCTTAGAAAAAAAATGCATCAATCAATCATATCAACATCTACCATATGCCAGATACTGTTTGACATATCAAAGATGCATAAGAAAGAAGTATAGAAATGGGCCTTGACTTCAAATAATTTATAATATATTTAGGGGAAAATGTTAACAAATATGAAATAATTACAGCATCATTGGTTGTTACATGTATGAAAGGATCAAGTATAGTAAAGCAGCCCTATGATAAAGTTGGGAACTAAGTTTCAATCTCTTAGCTGTCATTCGAATGATGACAGGGGTATGTTAGTTTGTGCATGTGGATCCATCTTATTGTGTCCCTCCCATAGGTACATCAAGGGGATGCTAACTGAATTTCATTTTTTTTTTCTCTGGATTCTACTGCAGGGGAGTATATTGAAGGCAGCTGTAAACTTGGAAAAATTTTAACTGAATTTTTTGGAGAACATGTAATGTTACATATGGCCAGAAATAAAATCTGTGACACAAATCTCTTAAATAATTTTATATTTTTCAAAACAGATCCTGTGTCATTTTTACACTTTTATGTAATCAAAAAGGAATTTCACTTTAAAATTGTAGATAAACTTACTTTATTGATTAGCATAAGGCTGATGATAGTGACCATTTAGAACCAGCAGCTCTCAAACTTGAGTATGCATCAGAATCACTGGAAGGGCTTATTAAAAGACAGAATAATGGTACTCACAGCCATATTTTCTGATTCAATAAGTCTGTGGTGCAGTTCAAGAATTTCCATTCCTCATATGGTCCCAGGTGTTCCTGATGCTGCTGTTGCAGTAACCACAATTTGAGAACTGCTGGTCTGGATGTAGGGTAACCTTGCGTTTTACAAATATCAGATTCACTTTTAACTGGGAAGTCAAGCATGCTTTGAGTTGGTCCCTGGGACTAGGGTAAATGGTTTTTTTGTGTGGGGGTCAGAGGAATTTTAGTAAAATTTCTCCATTACCGTGGCTCCCCTAATGAACCCAGAGGAATACCAGACGATTATAAAAAGTGGTTCCATTTAGGGGTTCACATCATAATCACTTTTGAGGCATGTTTAATGTTTTCATTACTTAGTCTAGACCCAACGTCTTAAAGTCAGCTAATACTAATTTAGACTAAGGAAGAAAATGTAAATAATTTTAATGAATATAAAATATTTTAAATAATTTTAATTGATAAAATATACTTATTTAAAAACATGACATCAAGGAGAAATGGATAACTTTCAAATAAACTCTGACATAAAAATATTTAATAATTTTCTTCACATTTCTCCTTTTTTCTTCTGCCCCAACACAGCTCATGGATTGTGCTTATGCTTCATCTTGAGCTCTAAGCTCTGTGAATTATTTCATTCAAATTCTTTATCTAAAGTACAGTCCAGTGGCTTTCTATTATCTTCAGTGGCACTTAGCTGAGATTTCTCTCATTAATGTGTTTTTTGTTCACTGTCTTCTCCCAGTAGATTGTGACCTTGGAGACAGCGAGGTCAGTCTTGTCCCCCGCTATTTGTTCAGCACTTAGAACTGTACAGAGCACAGTTATACACTGCATAAACCTAACCTCTCCTGGAAGCTCAGTCAATTACAGAACATGATTTACACTTCCAGCCTGTCTCAGAAAGAAACTCATTCTCTAACCATAATATTCTTTTTTCTGTGACTTTACGTTTCTACTAGGAATAATGAAAAATTATGGCTTGTTAAAATTAAACAAAAAATGTATTCAAGTTGAATGTTCTGCTCAGAATGGAATAGGACTAACATCAAAATTTATGAATGCATATCTAATATAATTCTGTATATTAGGTGACAACTCTTGTAATTTCTACCTTCATTTTTTTGTTTCATATAGTATCCATCGATTCCGTAAGCCCTCCTAAAAATCTAATTTGGGCAAAGATTCAGATTGACTGATTAAACCAGTTTTGTATCTATTCTCTTGAATGATCTTCCTCTATTTCTTTTTGGAAACTATATACCTTTCTTATATTTTCATTATTCGTTATCAAAGCAATGTATCTATTATATTGTGAGTTTTCTCCTGACTGATGGGATTCAGTAAATAAATTATAAAACGGAATTAAATAGAATAGGCCTTCATAGAGCATGATTTAAAGACCAAAGAAATTTTTCAGGTAGCTGGAAAAAATCCAAACTTCTTTTTAAGAAACTCCCCGAACCCTGCTTTTGAGAGCTTGCCATAGCCTGCATTTTCTTTTTATACATTACTGCTTATGATTTTCTTAGATCCTGTCAACAATATATTTGAGGCCCCTTCTCCAGAGATTTTGGTACGTTTGACCTATGGCCCAAATATTTAAAACATCTGAAAGAAAAGGCTGATACATGTGCACTTCAATTTAAGAAACATTACTCTATAAATTAATTTTTGGGAGGAAAATTAATTAAGCATACATTCCTACTTTTCTCTACATAGCTTCATCTGAAATATGAAATCACCTCAAATAATCTCAGTCCTTCATTAGCCTCTAAACGTACCCCATTTATTGAAATGAACATAATTATCCATATTTTAAAAATTAACTCTGCTTTGAAAAGTAGGTAGTTTTAGACAGACTGAGATAAAGAGAATAAAAGTAAATCTATACTAAGGATTTATATTCCTTTGAAATACAGAATTATTTTTGTTTTATCAAAATCCTTACCTTAAATAATTTACCTTTCCTTCTTACTTTCAGCCAGTTAAATCATCATTTGAATGTTATGTTTAAATATTACTTTATAGAAGAGAAGTATTTAAGACTAAAATATTTCAGGACAGGTAACTTGAGCTGGTAACATTAACATAAAATATATCTGCTTCTTATGGTTCTGATGATGTTCAAAATTGTGATATATCCTATAGACACCTAGGTATATAAACATATACATTTTCAGGAATTTGGAATTTTGTAGAAATTTCAAAATGTCTCAAGGTGAGAGAAACTGCCAAGTAGAGTCCTCAACTGAACTATGCCTACGGGGCCCTTGCTCTGGATGAAGAAGTTAGAACCAGAGGGCAAGTGCTCCAATTCCTTAGCTTCTTAGGAAGCTCTTAAGAGTAAGATCCTGGATTTGCGGAGTGAGTGAGAGCAAAGCCTTGGCCAGGTGTGTCTCCTTAAATCCAGCTGGCCTCCTGAACAAAACCAAAGCTCTATGGCTATAGGATGGAACTTCCCAGGATCAAAGTCCTTAGGCTTATACAATATAGGCATTGCTATTCACCATGCTCACAATTACTTCAACACAGTAGTTCACAAAATGAGGAATTCCATGTCCTAGTTTTCAATCCCTGGAGTTCATGAGCAAAATCTGTCAAAATTCCAAGCTATAGAATATTGTAAATAATTTCATTAAATTAAGAAATTTGATATTTGGAAGGAAGATATCCCCCTTTTTGGTTATGTAGAACTATTTGGTTTTGCTATAAGATCTGCTTTCTTATGAATGTGTGTGTGTATTTATTGTGGATTTGTAGGTAAAGTTTGCAAACTTGACAAGCCCATATCTTTCCTTTAGTTCTATTTTTTCCCATTGGCCCCTGGTTATTACTGTAAAAGAAGCATTATAACACTATTATTTATTACTGACTCATCACAAATATTGTTAGTGGGATGTCTACTTCTTGACAATTATTCTAGGCCCTTAAACCATGTAATATTCAAAGCGCATCAGCTTTTTAAAACGGCTTTCAAAAAATGACTATGATGATCAATTAAAATGTATCATGTGCTTTCAAACAGAATGTGTTTTGTGGCTCTGAGATTTACTTTTCTATTGTTGACATTATGTATTAAGCACACACCTTAGGTACAGATGGCAACTACAAACAGAATCCTTGGACTGGAATTCTCTGGATCATTTGTATCAAATGAAATCAAGTACAATCACCATAGGAATAAAAGAGTCTGTTGTTTTTCCTTTGCAGAAAGAATTTAACAATGACTGTAAGCTGAAGGAAAGGATAGAAGAAAATGGATACAATACCTATGCATCCTTTAACTGGCAGCATAATGGAAGGCAAATGTATGTGGCATTGAATGGAAAAGGAGCTCCAAGGAGAGGACAGAAAACACGAAGGAAAAACACCTCTGCTCACTTTCTTCCAATGGTGGTACACTCATAGAGAAAGGCAATGTTTGTGGATGCAGCAGAACCATGGCTCTTTTGGCAAGAATAGTGGATATTCTTCATGAAGACAGTAGCTTGAAAGGCAAAGACATGTTGCAGATGTCTGCTTGCTTAAAAGAAAGCCAGACTTTGAAGGTTTTTGTATTCACTGCTGACATATGATGTTTTTTTAATTAGTTCTGTATCATGTCTTATAATCGAGATATAGGCAGATCAAATGGGATAGAAGTTATTCCCAAGTGAAAAACGTTGTGGCCGGGTTTTTGTTGTTGTTGTTGTTGTTAGGTTTTTGTTTTGAAACTTCTGAGATAGAACTTAAAGGACATAGAACAATCTGTTGAATGAATGATCTTCGGGAAAGTTATTTATGGAATACGAACTCATATCAAAGACTTCATTGCTCATTCAAGCCTAATGAATCAATGAGCAGTAATACACGCAAGCATTTACTGGAAAGCACTTGGGTCATATCATATGCACAACCAAAGGAGTTCTGGATGTGGTCTCATGGAAGAATTGAATAGAATTTAAAAATATAAACATGTTAGTGTGAAACTGTTCTAACAATACAAATAGTATGGTATGCTTGTGCATTCTGCCTTCATCCCTTTCTATTGCTTTCTAAGTTATTTATTTAATAGGATGTTAAATATCTTTTGGGGTTTTAAAGAGTATCCTCAGCAGCTGTCTTTATCTTTTCTTTTTCTTCAGCACACCACATGCATGTTCACGACAAAGTGTTTTTAAAACTTGGCAAACACTTCAAAAATAGGAGTTGGGATTAGGGAAGCAGTATTAGTGCCCATGTGCTATCAGTTGACTTAATTTGTATTTCTGCAGTAATAACCATCAACAATAAATATGGCAATGCTGTGCCATGTCTTGAGTGAGAGATGTCTGCTATCACTTGAAACCATACATTACTCTCGAGGCTTCCTCTCTCAATAAATAGACCAGAAGGCCAAATTCCTCTCTTTCAATACATCAATTTACCTCCAAGAATATACTAAAAAAGGAAAATTAATTGCTAAATACATTTAAGTAGCCTCGCCTCATTATTTACTCGTGATTTTTTGCCATATGTCATGGAGGTAAAGTGACTGTCCACATCTCTAAAAACCCTCTGTAAATTCCACATAATGCATCTTTCCCAAAGGAACTATCAAAGCATTTGATATTAAGTGCAACTCTCCCAGGGACTTAAACTGAGCAAATCAAATGTATACTGGTATATGTGTAACCATATACAAAAACCTGTTCAAGCTGTATGACCTCATCTTTACAAAACCAAATAAAACTTGTTTTCTGTAAATTTAAAGAGCTTTACAAGGTTCCATAATGTAACCATATCAAAATTCATTTTGTTAGAGCAGGTATAGAAAACAGTACATAAGAGTTTACCAATCATCATCACATTGTATTCCACTAAATAAATACATAAGCCTTATTTGCAGTGTCTGTGGTGATTTTAAAACTGTAGAAAAAAACTATTTGTTCTAAATAATTTTAATCAATACCTATAAAAGCATATTGATGCTGCAATTTTAGCTTCATATTTCTTGTTTTGAAAAAGTGTTTTATTGTTTGGACACAGTATTTTGGTACCAAAAAAAGACTCACTAAATGTGTCTTACTAAAGTTTAACCTCTTGAAAGGCTGGTGTTCTGTGATTCTCTTACAAACTTATAGGTGTCAGTACTTAACCAGCACTTCCATTTAATCTGTTATTTTTAAATTTGCTGTATGAAGAATTTTTTTGCATAAAATAATCCTATAAAAGGTCATATTCTTCAAAAGAATTGTATTTCAGAAGAAACACATTTGAGGCACTGTCTTTTGGCTTATAGCTTAAATTGCATTTCATCATACTTTACTTCCAACTTGTTTTTTGGCAAACGAGATTATAAAAATGTTTAATTGTTGTGGTTGGAATATGGATGTTAAAATTCAATTGGTAATTCAGTCTGTGAGCTATAATGTAATGTGTTCCTATCAAAACTAGGTATCTTTTTTTCCTTTATTTTAAAATAATAATTGCACCTGACACATAAACATAGACCACCCACAACCAAAATTAAATGTTTGGTGAGACAAATACACATTGGATGACCACAGTAACAGCAAATAGGGCACAAACTGGATTGTTATTTCACATAGCCATTTAGATTACCAAAGAGGCTATGTGTAAACAGTAATCATTATAGTACTCAAGACACTAAAACAGCTTCTAGCAAAATGTATTACAGTTTGCAGACACCAAAAATAGAAAACATCTCCCTGTCTCTCCCACACTCCCCTCACAGTAAGACAAAAATCCTGCCTGGTGCAGTAGCTTACACCTGTAATCCCAGCAATTTGGGAGGCTGAGGTGGGAAGATGGGATGGCTTGAGTCCAAGAGTTCTGGACAGGCCTGAGAAACCTAGGGAGACATCCTTCTCTTAAACAAAACAACACAAAACAAAACAAATGTAGCCATGCGTGGTGGCATGTACCTGTGGTCCCAACTACTCAGGAGGCTGAAGCAGAAGGATCTCTTGGGTCCAGGAGTTTGAGGCTGCAGTGAGCTATAATCTTGCCACTGCACTCCAGCCTGGGTGAACAAGAGCCAGAAAGAAAGGAAAGAGAGAAAAGACAGAAAGACAGGAAGGAAGGAAGGAAGAAAGGAAGGAAGGAAGGAAGGAAGGAAGGAAGGGAGGGAGGGAGGGAGGGAGGAAGGAAGGAGGGAAGAAAGGAAGGAAGAAAGGAAGGGAGGAAGGAAGGAAGATTGTTTGGTAAGGAGTAATGACATTCTTTTGCATTTAAAAGTGGCATGTTTGCTTCAAATGGAAATAGAATTCTGGTCCCTTTTGCAACTACTGAAAAAAAAAAAAAAATCAGTTTCAGCCCTGAATGTTGTAGGTTTGGAAAAAAAAAAAAAATTGGAGATTTTGAGAGCTCTGCCTCTGTAGGAGTATGGCCCTAGGCCCACAAAGTTAAAGTGCATCAGCCACAAATATGTGTCTATTTGAGTTTTGCTTCTGAAAATACTCCTCATAAAGGTATAGAATCACTCTCTCCTCCTAACTCCCAAAAGGCCGAACAGTTATAGCATGTTACATTTAAATAAAAACAATAAAAATGTTGGGAAAAGAAAATTAAAATATTGTCCTTGTTTGTTTTATTAGTCAGAAACTCTACCTGGTAATAAAGAGAGAAGCTCAAGTATGTGCATGGCAGGATGTGGTTAAATGCCCAACAGCCCCAAACAACAACAGAAAAAATAAATTACTCAAACATTTGTAAGGTTTCTTTAATGTTTCACATGTGTGAGTTAGCTATCCTTACTTTAATAACAACCAAATGCTTTCAATCTTTCTTAAGTATTCAGGTCCACCTAATTTACAGAGTGGATAAAGAAAAATGAATTGGAAACGAGGATGGCTTGTGAAACAATGGAAGACTTTTGGAGGAAAGCCAGGTGGCTGCACAATCTGATTTCAAGGGGACGAATGACAAATGAATTTGATTTGAAAATTAGAGAGAAAAAATACATAATAATGCAAGTTGCTTCCAGGGCCCAAGCAAGTTTATGAACCCAGTTTACATAGATCAGCATTAATGCTGCACAGTTCTAATAATTTGGATGCTGCCAATTCAAGGTTTATGATTATTCAGTGAAGTAAAATTTACCTTTTTCATATTAGTGAAGGGTTAGCTGGTTCTAATTTTGTCTAAATAAAGTTTTATATATATATATACACACACATATATATATATATGTATGTGTATATCTTAAAATATTTAAGAGATGTCTAGTACATTAGAAGTAGGACATATACATGAAAACAGATACCATATTGATTAAGAGTTCTTGTTTATTTCATGAAGTAGGACTTTTCCAACTTAAACTGAAAAAAATAAAAAATAAAAAGGAAGAGGAATATCTTTGAAGGATGCTCAGGAGAAAAAGGAACTCTGAGTTCTATAGTACTTAGAAATGAAGCAACGAAGATCTGCTTCCTCTCAGACATTCATTTTCTCTTACCTTTTATTGGTTTTATTTGGTTAGGCTAGATTGCTTCGAGTCTACTTCTCTCCTACTACAAAACCAAAAACCCCAAACACCTTTCCTGCAAGATCCAAAAAGGTAAACATCCTAGATGTAACCCTTATTGGCCAGGTTTGGATCACATACCAACCTCTAGACCAATCAGTATAAGAGATTTGGGCATTGCCATTGACCAATCTTCAGTGATATGACCACAGAGAGGCAAGGTGAAGATTTTGGCAGCCCACACAACTGCAACTAGTGAAGAAGAGTACACCAAGGAGACAGCAGTGCTGCAGGTGCAAACACCAAATGGTTGTTTGCTACATCTTATTAAATGAGACTATGATGTAAACACATTTTCTATTCCTATATTTCCCACCAATTCCAGTTATTCTTCACCTGTTTGTCCAAATCAGAAAGGTTTCAAGATCTTTCTCTTTCATATGTTCTTTACCATCGAAAGATTATATTTGCATTGTTTTGTTTTAAGCCAAGAGTAGGGTCCTGGATATAGCTAGGCTCACTGTGGTTTTGCAGACTTTATATTGGCATGAATGCAAGTTTTCACTGAATAAAAAGCTGGTCCTTCTACTTCAACCTGTATCACAACATGATGTTATAAATGTTTCTTTCAGTTTATCCCAAGAGTATGTGCTAGTATTTTCAAATATATCAAAATATAGAAAAATTCTGAAACCCTGATGTCATTCATTTTTAAGTGTAAAATAAAAAAAGAAAAAAGAAAAAACCTGATTTTTCTTTTACTACATTCAACTACATTCAACATGTGACAAAAGGAAACTTTATCACCTAAACTTTATCTATTTATCTTTATTTTTGCAGAATAGTAAAAAATACAACACAAAATGCCCTTGCAAGTGAATAATCTGTGGAAAACACCTTCATTAATACCATGTATTAGTTAAAATGGAATAATCATGATCGAACTAATGAGGTCAAAGGAATTAGTCTTGTTCCTAAGTGGCTAATAATGAACATTTCCATGAGCCTGTTCCATGATAGCAACAAAGGACAACAATTTCATACACAGAGAAAAGCCATATGCCAAACATACATGCATGTGGCATGTATTATCTTACACATTTTTATTATCCGCCACAAAAGAGTCCATGTTCATTGTTTAATACAGGCAATTGCATCCTCTAGAGATGAGCACAGCAAATGAAGAATCAAAATACCCCATGTTCCTCATTACAACCGTAAATTGAACATATGCCTTCATACAACTTAGGCAGTGACCCCAGCTATAGAATAACCAACTACAGTGAGGCCTTAGCTCTCCTAACGTTTGGTTTTAATTACCTTATACACATCTTAAATGCCTAAATCATCTTACAGTTTTCTAAATTAGTTATTATCTCTGTGGTCAATTTAAGCTGCTGACAATGCAAATATTCCCAGCGAGGTCTTTCAAGGAGAAGTAACTTAAAACCAGTGTTTCATGAGGTATTACAATTTTTAAAAGACTGCTTTTTATGGTTACAAGAAGTATTAGGGTTGGGGTCACTAATCGAATCAACTCAGCATTAAAAAGATTTTAACATCAGGTATATAAACACTAAATGTCTTGATAGTCATTTTTTTCAGTGACATAATATGTTTAGATATCAATGGTGTTTAAGTCAATACCTATAAAATGTTACAAGAAAAATATACGTTTTAGGGGGTTTTCCCACTGAGGAAAACAAGAGAGAAACACTGAAATATGGTATGAATGTAAGTAAAGATACAAACAATACCTTATTTGCTTTCCTGGCAAATCAGATACTGCATTTTACAATTTGTGTTTATTCTCATGTAGCAAAACATGAAACTAAATGCTATTTTCAAGTCAGTGTCAGCAATCATTTCTCCTCATCTTATAAAGTTCTGCATTTCATCCTCCAAGGTCTCCTAAGAAATGTTCAAATCAGTATATTTCAACTGCAACAATTAGCTTATCTTTCTCTTTCTCCTCATTTTCAATGCCGGGTTATATTAAATAGCTATGTGATACGTATTCCCTTATTAGACTCACAAGAAAATTATAGACTTTATTTAGACCAATCATCTACTTCAGCTGCTTCAAGTGAGTAAAGACTCCATAGTAATATTTGTAGAGATTGTTGGAGGCAATTAGTATTGAGAACCTGGAATTATTGTTACATTCTCCCCATTTTAAAACATTTCTCTTTCTTTCCACACATATAAGTATTCCCTCATGATAAAATTATCCCTAATGATTTAAATTAATTAAACTTAGTATTGGAAGAAACTAAACATACGGGCTACTATGGGTTGAAGTCCTAATTCCCAGTACCTTCCAATGTGGCTTTATTTAGAAACAGGGTCAATGTAGATGCAATTAGTTAATATGAGGTCAGGCTAGAATTGGGTGGACCTGTAATTTGACTGATGTCTTTATGAAAAGGAGAAATTTAGACACTTGCTTGCACACAGGTAGAGCTGTCTTAGTCCATTCAAGCTGCTATAACAATATTATTATAAATAGAGTGGCTTTTATAAACAATAGAAATTTATTTCTTACAATTCTGGAAGTCTGAGACCAGGGTGCCAGCTTGACTGAATTCTGGTAAGAACCCACTTCCTGGTTCATAGATGATTCCCTTCTCACTGTATCCTCACATGACAGAAGGGAAGAGGAGGCTTCCAGGATCTCCTTTATAAAGGCACTAATCTAATTTAAGAGGGCTCTCGTCTCATCACCTAATCACCTCCCAAAGGCCCCCTCCACCTCTTACTACCATTGCATTGGGGATTCGGTTTCAACATAGAAATTTTGGGGAGACAAACATTCAGTCTGTAGCAAGAACACCAGGTGAACATGAAAGCAGAGATTAGGGGTGGTGAGTCTTCAAGCCCAGGAACACCAAAGCTTGCCAGTAAACCACCAGAAATTGGGAGAGAGGTGGGGCACGGATTCTCCCTCAGGAAGAACCAATTCTGCCAACACCTTGATTTCAGACTTCTAGCCCTCAAAACTGTGAGAGAATACATTTCTGTTGTTCAATCCATCCAGTCTGTGATACTTTGTTATGGAAATCCTGGGAAACTAATATAGGGCATGTAACTTAAGACCACAGAACTTATAGTTGGGAAGTGGTCTTACACACCTGGAATCATAAGTCAATACAAGAATTGTTTGCTCCAACCTTCATATTAACAAAAAAATCCTTAACAAGCTCCTAAGGCATGCATGTACAGTTTTGCTCAGTAAATCTTTGCTTAATCAACCCGTTGATTTTTTTTTTTTTTTTTAATATTCCCATAGTCATGGGGATGCCATGTGACTATGGTACACTTTTCCCTTAAAGTGTTTGTATGGTTGTCTGAATGGCCCTACACATAATAGGTTCGAATAACTACATTTGATCTATATCTCAATATGCAAATTAGGTGAGTTTGGTGTAGGCCAGAAAATTTAGTGTGGAATAGACATGCTATTGAGGGTTGTGATTTTTTTTTAAATTTATTTTTTATTATTATTATACTTTAAGTTCTAGGGTACATGTGCATAACGTGCAGGTTTGTTACATATGTATACTTGTGCCATGTTGCTGTGCTGCACCCATCAACTCGTCAGCACCCATCGACTCGTCATTTACATCAGGTATAACTCCCAATGCAATCCCTCCCCCCTTCCCCCTCCCCATGATAGGCCCCGGTGTGTGATGTTCCCCTTCCCGAGTCCAGGTGATCTCATTGTTCAGTTCCCATCTATGAGTGAGAACATGCGGTGTTTGGTTTTCTGTTCTTGTGATAGTTTGCTAAGAATGATGGTTTCCAGCTGCATCCATGTCCCTACAAAGGACACAAACTCATCCTTTTTCTTGACTTTCTCTGTTTACTAGAGAAATAATAAAAAATGTAATCAGACCATTACATACAATATAATTCTATTCATGGCAGCCTCTACTAGCTTCTGATAATTTATAACAGTTTTTATGGAGTAACACCTCTCTTAATGATTTTTTACACAAAAATGTTTGAAATTACACGATCAAGGAGACATGACTATAAAGTAATTGAATTGGCCAACATTTCAAAATTTATATATTCAAATAATATTTCTCACTTCAGATTAGAACATTAGAAGACTATTTATATTACTAGTCTTCATGTTAGAAATCAGATGCTCTCTTAAGCAACTCTTATGCCCTGCCAATGCATGTGTTTGATCCCAGTGACTTTGCATCCTATCCATGGAAGTTTATACCCAGGGATAGGTACATGGTCCCACAACCATTTACAGCCCTAGCTTCTGTCTTTTTTAGTCTTCCTTTTCCTAATAGAATTGCAGAATTAACTTTTGAGTCCAAATGCATTACTAAATTGGTTCCTTCCTATGTTCCTACTGTGTGCAACTATAAGATAGGTAAATAATAAGGATTCCCTTCTCTGAACAATTTAGTAAGTCCATCTGGAACAAGCAATGAATAAAATAAAGGAATTTTTGTGTTATGTAGCCAAAAGTTACAAGGATCTTTTGTAAATACAGTCCCATTTGCCAAACCTTCTCTCCTAATTATCTTATTTCTTTAAAATGTTTTTGAACCATTAACATCTACCCAGGTTTAAGCACCATAATTCTTTAATCACCACCTGATGTTTCACAGACTTTCTAATCTGTCATTCCTCTTTGATAAACACAAAAATCCCAAGCTGTCCTTTAATGTTATAGGAAAGTAAAAGCAAATTTAAGATCTTGACTAAAAATTTAAACTACTGGGTCAAGAACCTTTGTTTTCAAATTATACTTGACTCATAAGAGCGTCTATATTAATGATTTTCTCTGTTAAAGACAGTTGAAGGCAAGTATTTCACAACCTCTGTGCTATTGATGTTTTACACTGGACTGCCCTGTACCTTGTAGCAGGGATACTTAGCAGCATCCCTGGCCTCTACTAACCAGATGCCAGTAATGCTCTACCAGTTGTGACAGCCAAAAATGTCGTTAATTGGGGGTAAATAAACATTTTTATAATATTGAGTTTTCTCCAACCATGTACTTAATTTTTCTTTTCCTCAAGCCTTGTTATATGGTCTGCACATTTCTCATTAGGTTTATTGCTAAGTATTTTATAATCTTTTCCATTTTGGTTGTGATCTCTGTTCATTACATATTTAGACTAACCGTGAGTTTATCTTAATTTTAAGTTCACATGGGAAGATGTATTGTCTAGTGGGTATTTGGGGGAAAATCCATCCTTCGCTGGTAATTTGCTGGTGAAGCCAATCATATCTAAAATGTTGACAGTGCTTTGTATCTTATCCTCCTGTCTTCACCATGTGAAATTCTGTCTCCATTGTGCTGTTAGTAGTTAAACAAGCAAGGAGCTAACAGACCTTCAACAAAATAGACCTCTGCAAAGGAAATACAATTATGGTGGGATAACCCATGCTAGGTGATTATAGGAGCACTCAGCATTCAAAATACCATAAATGGACTTTAAGACACAACACAGCCCTATTACCAGAAAACTTGTTTAAAATTTGGTTGCTATATCAAATGCAGCAAATTAGTTGAAATGTTTATCTCTATCCTTCTACTTTATTTTATTTTATTTTATTTTATTTTGGAGGCTGAGTTTTGCTCTGTCTCCAAGGCTGGAGTGCAGCGGCACAACTCGGCTCACCGCAGCCTCCTCCTCCTAGGTTCAAGCAATTCTCCTGCCTCAGACTCCCGAGTAGCTGGGATTACTGGTATATGCCACCATGCATGTCTAATTTTTATATTTTCAGTAAAGACACGGTTTCACCATGTTGGCCAGGCTGGTCTCGAACTCCTGACCTTGTGATCTGTCTGCCTTGGCCTCGCAAAGTGCTGGGATTACAGGCGTGAGCCACTGAGCCTGGCCTATCCTTCTACTTTAATATCTTAATCTTATAAATGGGAAAATTGAAGTTCATTTTACTTTCCAGAGCTTACTGCTAGATAATGAAGCTGGTATCCTGACTAAAATCACTCTTCTTTCCGTTATATGCGTATATATTACTTTCCAAAAAATAAAACAAATCAGAATGATATTCTTTATAGCTCAATGTTCAATTTTTCAGGAATGCAATTCTAATGATAATGAAGGTGTTTCACATTAATGACACATCTCACATTGTGGATACTTTTTGGGAGGAACAGCATGTACTTTTGAATCAGAGAAACGTAACTTCTAATCCCAACTCTGCCAAGTTCTAGAAGTAAACTTAGAAAAGTTACCTCATTTAAGGTAAAAAAGAATGAACAAAAATCTTGGACAATAATTTCTAACACTTGGGACAGTCATTAGGATTGAATGTTATCATATTTGTTAACTGTTTTCTATAACTGCTGGCCAGAATTAAGTGCTCAGCACGTGTTGGTTTCCCGCCCTTTCTGGTCAATTGTGAACATTTATTAAAAGTTTCCTTATGTGCTAAAGTAATGACTGGGTCACCCTCAAACTCTCCACATGTGCTCAAGGGATTATTTCATTACACAGATTTCAAGTTTGATTTGTGTAGTATTTCTTTCTTTTCCAGAAAATCTTTTTCTGACTATTGACTAGATCATCATTTTATATTAAAGTTATGCCTCTCTCAGCACTGTGGATTCCTGGGCATGGGGCCAGCCCATGAGGCAGTAGTTTGTTCCTGAACCACAATTTTTCCTCTTGGGAAGGTGGGCTTTCTAAACATCAGAATACAAGAGGCGAAGATAATGTGAAAAGAACCAAAGCATGGACAGGGCTTTCTTACCACAGGAGGTGGTAAGGAGGTGAAATGTCTGTTAGATGACTGGTTTAAAGACCAAAAGAAACTGATATTTCATGATGTTCTTTTGAAAGGAAGGGTCAGCCCTACTAGCCTGAGGGCTTCTAGAAAAGTTACATGTATTAGTAAAACAATGGGTTAACAAAAATTTAGTTTTTTACCCCAACCAATACAAACTATCACTTTTATAGAAAGTGAAAGTGACAATTCTCTAATCCACAGAGATTAGGGGGCACAAGAAAATGGACAAATCTATCTTGAATATTCTGTCCTGTATAACCATCTGTTCTGTTAAATTCTTAATCATTGCATAAATAAATTGGGAAATGAGGACAAACATGCCTATCATCTCTATTTCTAAGAAAACAATTAAGATTTTAGAATCCTGGGTGGTACACGCGTGGAGCACTGCCCAGATCCTAGACACAAGGCATTATTCCCCAATGGCTAAATGCAAGTTGTGTGGCCCCAGCAGGGCAGTGACATTCAGTGAAGACTCATAAATCGTGCCCCCTTGCACAACTGCGGATTATTCTATAGGGTCATCCCCTGAGAAATGAGCTGAGACATTTGTTGTGTCTTGGTCTCATATCAGCTCTTTCCTTTTCTCAATCCTATTTCTTCACTCCCTCTCAGATGCTCCCAAGAGCACTCCCCAATAAACTTCCTACATGAAAATCTCCACAAAATCGACATCCTCTAGAATTAGTTCTAAGATATTCTATATATGCAATTTGTTTTAGGAAAGGAGTTATTTGAGAAAACTGTAACAAATAGCTTATCACTTTCTCTGAATGAGTTCAGTTTTAGCTTAATATCATGTGAGTGTAATAAGTCTCCTGAGAAACCTGAAATCACACAACACCTTCTAGGAGCAAATAGATGAGGAAAGCAGCAAGTTTTAGGACTAGTTTGGAGACATGGAACAGTATTGAATGGTAAGAGTGCATTTACCAATCTGGTTCCAGAATATAAATTCCAGTCTCATGAGTACTGAGCTATGTGCCAAGTTCAGGCAGAGGCAAAATGGTAATTATCTAAGTTCTTTCCTACTTTATTTTACTGGAGAACCAGTGAAGAGAACCTATGAATATACAAGTTATGGTGCAGAAAACTTAAAGGTTAAAGAAATATACTGAGAAATTCCAAGAGGAACATTTCTAAATTTTTTTTTACACAAAATAAAAAGTTATTGAAAGGGAAAATGAAAGGTATGTAGGTGTATGACTTCATTGTAAGAGAGTTCATCAGAATTTGTCTTGAGTGCAAAAACCAAACAGTAATATTTTTGAAACTAAGAAAATTTCCAGAGTAGCCTTTTGAAACAGTTTGAGGCCTAATTATGTATTTGTATTTTTGTAAAGAAAATTACTGATAACGATTTGCTATTTTTTCCCCCGATGTTTCCAAAGTGCTGTGTTGAAATTTCATTACCGGGAAACTTGAACTTCATTATTCAGGATAATATCCTATTATTATGTTGGAAATGGAACTTAATTTTAGGTTTCCAATTCCTAGTCCCAAGTGGGAACCAAATATCACAGAACAAAATGTCATGCAATGAGATCGGATGCTAAAGTATGTGACAGTAAGCAGATGTTTCCCTAACAATTACCAAACCGCCAAAGTCAGTCAAAGAAATGAAATACAGCACTTCTCACAAGTCAAATGGTGTGCCACATTGTTATTAAGCATGTTGGTATTTGCCAGTTTATGTTCTGATGAGCACACGCTGGATGTCTCTGAAGAAACACAGAATAAAATGCAAAGTATTGTTGTTTTATGAAATATATTTTTAAAGTATATTTTAATAGTTCCCAAATAGGGCAATTCATATTATCAACAACACAACCCAACTTCTAATCAAAACACCAAGTACAGAAAAATAGGTTTTTGATTATTCTACTAAAACTTCCTTGTCATCGTTCCTGCCCCAAACATTCACATTATCTACTTTGTCATCTGTGAGACATCTGACGAGGTTTTTTAGAAATGAAATATGAGGGATTTTCAGCTTAAAGATGAAGAAGCAAAATTAAAACTGACCACCACAACCACCACCCCGCAGCTTTAATATTATTTATGACACAGATCAGAGTCTTAGTTCGTGGTGGGGTTCCTCATCGTCAATGCCAAATTGCCAATCTCAGAGAGCAGATTACTTTTTAAGGACTTACATCTCTATTGCTTCTTGATATGCAGTTTTAACACCATGAAAGTGATGGTCAGTAGTGAAACCAAAGATGGAAAACAGAAATACTCTTCAAGCCCAATGGAGATAACCAAACCTCCATGAGGCAAGGGCAAATATTAGTTTAATGGATTAGAGAAAACATTTCAACAGTCAAAAATCAGAAATATAGATAGAAATTTAAAAATCTTTTAAAGTAAAAATAATCTTAGATTAAAACAAGTGTTAGAGGTAATCATATAGTATAAATAGCAGATTGAACCAAGAAAAGTGAAAATAATATATATTTAACTTATCTTCCATGTGTATTTTTTCTGGGAGCTCCAAAGTTTCATATGAACTAACATGAGATATTTATGAGTTTAATATAGGATAGGATAGCAATTTTGGAGTGTTTTAAGTTCTAAAATGTATCACTGAACTTTTTTGTAAGATCACACTTCTTATTACATCTAAGACACCACTTGGTGACTAACACACAATATTCCATAGACAAGCTTTAAAAAAAATTCTGTTTGCTAAGAAATCTTAAGCTATAAAAAATACCTACTGTCCCTTTTTCCCCCACTTTTACAGAAATAGTCTTGGATGAAATGTACAGTTGTCTTCAGCACTCTCTGTATGCAGAACACAGCAAACAGGTGAACCAGTCAATTTTGAGAGAAAAGGTCAAGATTTGTCTCCCTACGATTTTGTAAAAATTTTTCTTTTGGTTCTTTTGTTTTAACTGATGCAATGCATTCCATTTTATGAGATACCATAATGTATTTGTCTTTCTTCAAACTGATACATAGGTCATTTCTAAATATTTATAAACATTGATGCAGTAAATTGTCTTGTACAAGTCCCTTTGTATACAAGGGCAAAAAATCTCTTCAGTGTGTAACAAAAGGTGGACTCAAGGGTTTGAGTATCTTTGAGTTTGTACACAGGTTGTCATGTTGCTCTCCAAAGTGTCTCCAAAAGGGAAGATTTAAATGTTAAATTTTAACATGATTTGTGTTTTCCTATCATTAAAAATATTCTTCCCCATCTTAAAATTGTAAATGTTATCTCGTAATTCTTTCTGAAA
This sequence comes from Theropithecus gelada, assembly GCF_003255815.1. Taxonomy (NCBI): domain Eukaryota; kingdom Metazoa; phylum Chordata; class Mammalia; order Primates; family Cercopithecidae; genus Theropithecus; species Theropithecus gelada. The sequence goes on along the minus strand of NC_037673.1, from coordinate 44,323,922 downwards.
GTTTGAAGATATATTTTCACATTTATATTTTCAATTCATGTCCAATTTATTTTTGTTATAGGTTAAGCTATGGATAAAACTTTTTTCTTTTTGATAAGGATAGCGAATGGTACCCCTATTTATTTTAATGTCTACTCCTGTCATACATAGAATGACCATATGGCCGGGTGCAGTGGCTTATACCTATAATCCCAGGACTTTGGGAAGCCTAAAGAATGGATCACAAGGTCAGGAGATCGAGACCATCCTGGCCAACATGGTAAAACCCCGTCCCTAGTAAAATACAAAAAATTAGTTTGGCATGGTGGCACACACCTGTAGCCCCAGCTACTTGGCAGGTTGAGGCAGGGGAATCACTTCATTCCTGGAGGCGGAGGTTGCAGTGATCTGAGATCGCCCACTGCACTCCAGCCTGGCGACAGAGCAAGACTCCATCTAAATTAAAAAAAAAAAAAAAATAGAATGGCCATATATATTCTGTCATCCAAACTGAAAAGTTTTTGAAATTGAATGGGGACATTGGCATAAACGGGAAGTATCACCAGCAAGCTAGGCTATATAGCCATTTATAAACCAGATTCATATATGTATATGTCTACTTTTTGAAATTTTAACCTCTTCTATTAAAACTTTTGTCTACGTCTACTGCCGGGCACACAGTTTTGAGTGACTAAATGTTTTAATAGTTGCAGTTAAGTTTTAGCAAAACATTTTCTAAGAAAGATAAAACCATTTAGTATAGGAACTCATATATATTTGAGAATGGGAAATGATATTAGCAGCATATTTTATTGAGAAAGATTAGTATTCAGAATATACCAAGAAGTCCTACAAATTCCTAGAAAATAAAACAACATAAGAGACCACTTCATACTCATCAGTTTAGAAAAAAAATAGAAATTCTAATAACATCAAGTATTGGAGAAGATTTGGTGAAGAGGAAAAACTCATGCACCACCATTGTCTTGATAGAAAGTGACAAGGAGGAGGACAGTCAATTTAATTTCTTCTTCTGCATCAAAATGTTTCAAATGTTTCCTGACCCTTTCCTATCCTATATGAGCTTTGTATCAGCTTATCATGTTCCTTTAAAACCATTTTTGTTCATCCAAGTGTTTTTTCTGCTCTCAACTGGGTATATTCATAAGCCTCAACATATAAAGCTCATCCATCACAGTTCACAGCTTGCTTGCTTAGGAGAGTAGATGAATTTAAATTATTGGTAATGATCTTTTACTACACTAGGGATAAACATATCAGAAAATATTTGGTGCCAAGGCAGCATTAGCAGAAGATGATAGGGGAAGTTATGTTGTGAGTTAGGGAGTTCAGTTGCCTCAAAATGTCTTCTAGTATCGTGATGCTCATTATTTAAAATTAAACTATTATTCTAAGATATTTGTAGATTCACAAGAGAAATAATAAAAAATTTATCTAATTCTCCCCAGTGGTAACATCTTGAAAAACTACAGTATGACATCAGGAAAAGGGTATTAAAATTAATAAAGGTATGGGAACATTTTCATTGCTATAGAATCTTTCACTTTGCCCTTTTATAGCACTTGTTTCTTGCTCACTCCCTCCCTCTCCTTAACACCTGCAACCACTAATCTGTTCTCCATTTCTATAATTTTGTCATGTCAAGAATGTTATATAAATGAAATCATAGAGTATGCTACCTTTTGATAAGGGAACCAAGGGGACACAAAGAAAAGCAAGAGGAGGGGTAGGAAGGAAAGGCAAGAAAAGAGAATGGAAAGGAAGGGGAGGCAATACAAGGCTTGAAAAAGAAAGAGAAAAGGAATAAGAAGCGCCATTTTGGAATTATGATTGAATTATTCAAAATGCATAGTGTAATTAGGGGAAGTTTTTGCCAGTTGCCTGGTCATGTTTCCTCCTTTTTAATTATATTCCTAACAATTGCCTTGACCAATTTGGTGTGGAGTAAATTCTGCAACTCTAAAGTATCAAAGCCCTTTCAGCTATGCTCCTGTGTTGTGATAGAATAGCAACTTTTTAGTGAATTTGCTGTTTACCATTTCTTTCACAGATAAACAAGTACTCTAGACTTAGGAATTGTGTTTGTTTCTTGCTAATACTCTGAATAGGTCTTCTCCCATTCACTTTACCATGCTCGCTTCTTTGCAGTACACTGATTGCTCTCAAAATCCACATGTGCAGGGCACCTCAGAACTTTCATACATGCTGATCCTAATTTAGGGAGCTCTTCCCCAGGATATCTGTATGGTTCATTCACTCATCAGGTACCTGCTTCAGTGACACGTTTCAGAAAAGCTTTTCCTAAACATTCTATAAAAATATTTCTAACATATTTCTTACATGGATTCATTTCTCTGCATGTTACTTAATAAATTCTAACATACTACATATTTATTTGTTTATTTACTCCTGGAATTTAAGATCCATAAGAGCAGATACTTTTTATTTATTGTTATATCTCCAGAACTTCGACTCCTGGAGTGTAGTTGGCAAACAAATGAATAAGTGAATGAATTTAAGATCGATAAGAGCAGATATTTTTTATGTATTGTTATATCTCCAGAACTTAGATTCCTGAAATGTAGTTGGCAAACAAATTACTAAATGAATGAAAAAGGGAATTTTCACATCCTTACAATGCTTACATATTTCTAGTGACTGGGCATGGTGAGATTTTATTGCTACATATTTTTAAGGTAGGAAAATTCAGAGTAAATGTTTGAAAACATCAGAGAATTAATGGCAAAGCAAAGGAGAAAACCCAAGTCTCAGAACCCAGAGCTCAATACGTTATCCTTTATCCCCTTGAAACCTCTAATAATTCCCTACTTTTGCATGATAATCTATTTTTTTATTATTATCTGAAATTCTTGCATCTGTTAAACCCACTGGAAATTTCACAGGCAGAGTTATTTTTTAAACATAAAATTTATAGCAACATTTTTCTTCCTCAAATCTAGTCTAAATTACCCAAGAACAAGACTTCCTTATCATATTTTGGCATTTCCCCTCCTGGCTAAAAGTGTTCCAAAAGCATAAAGGTGTTCCAAAATGAAAAGTAACAGGAAAGAAAAATTAACTCCTGAGGCTTCTAAAATGATTGGTTTTAAGTTGCATTTGTATTTTGGTATAGAAGTCATGAGAGGTGAAGGGGAAGGGTTATTATTTTACTGAATCTAAGGATTCATGTTTGAGATATTTCTCTTTGTTAAGGTTTTCTTGGAGTTTCTTTGTTTAAATCTCTCCTGTTTCTTGCTGACAATTCATTTTTAGCAAATTTCTCCTTCATGTATATGTAGAAAATTTTCTTAAAGGGAGCCAGAACACATGTAACATAATCAGGATGGACCTAATTAAATAGGGGACAGATGGTGATCTTTCTATAATACATAAAAATCTCGTAAGATTTCTTTTTAATTGAGCATAAAATACGCAACAGATTTGTTGCCACCTAGATAGAATTTCAGATTCAAGAATAAATATACGTGATGGTGTATCTACGCACATGATAGTTTTCAAACATTCAGGAAAATCAAAAATAAACACATGTAGAAAATATTTTATAAACCAAACCAAACTTTGTGGCTGAGTTTGAGCAAAAGGGCTTTCCTCCATTCCTTCCAGTAATATAAGAGTATAAACTACAATAATGAAAATCATTATTAGTTCTAACCTCTTTTAATTATTGCCCTCACCTCCAAGTTAAATAATATAATACATTTTTTCATAATTTATTTCAACAAACAATCTCACTGTGGTAGAGAGAATATAAACACTGGGATCAGACATACTTACATTCAAATCTTGGTTTGGTCATTTGTTAGTTGCACTGATGGTCAGTTTACTTATGATAAAATAGAGATTATAATTCATCCTTGAAGGTTTTTATAAAAATTTGAAATGATACATGTAAAGTTCCTATCACAATTTCTCACCTATGGAAAATGTTCAATAAGTGTGAAACCACTTGCACTTGAAGAAGAAAAATCTAGGTTTCCCACTGATATTTGTTTCAAATGAAAAATTGATTTGCCCTGCAAATTTTCCAGACACATTCACCTTATATAATGTTAGCATTGGAAGGGATTTTAGAGTTTAACTAGTTCAACTCACTCGTTTTAGAGACAATGAAACAGAGGTCCTGAGAAATTAAGTGACAGAAAGAACATGTCTGGGGCAGCCTGGCTTCAAATGTGTAACTCTTCCAAAAAGCCCCAGAAACTGCTTTCTCCTCCACTGGTGTGTTGCCTACACCTGCATGTGTATATTTACTCTTCTGCTTTAATATAAAATTTGATGAAATTGATTTTTATGGAAGTTTCTTACAAATTTTTCTGTTTCTTACAGGGATTTAAGCATAAACTCATGATTAATTTGAGACACTATGGTTTTCCTTTTTTTTTTTAAATTAACAGCAATAATCCAAAGTTCATAAAAATGAAATTCATAGTTCTATGATCTATAGCTTTTATTTTCCTGGTGTTTTCCCTCCCATCTCTTCTCATTTGATATTTTTTCCCATGTGTTGGGATTATAGCCTAAACATAATTTTATGACATTTCTTTTTTAACTCTCTGAATTAAGAAGTGGGGGAAGGAGAGATGGAGTTGAAAAAAACACATTTAAAAAATCCCATTTGGGGCACTACTGTTCTTTGATAGTCTTAAACTGGCCACTCATCTGTCTTCACATTTATGCTCATTCAGTTGGAATTTTCTTTTTCTTTATATTAGAGTAGAAGACCACTATAACTTAATACGATGGTCCTTAACCAGGGGTAGTGAAGAGGCAATAATCTGAATGTAACAATTTTGAAAAAATTTCTTGTTGATCATTCATCTCCCCACCCTCCATTGACAGTCATGAGATTAATTCATAGGTGCTTAAAAGTGGGGTGGGCAAAGCCACACAATTTGTGTGCCACAAGAAAAATTTTGTTACATATTTTAACGAAAACACAAGACAGACACTAAATTTTCCTGATATCTAACAAACACACAGACACCGTCGACCTTTTGTCTGATGGTCAAGAGAAATCATAGTAGATGAGGCACCATGACGGAAGAAGGGGGTGACTCTCTCCAGATTTCTTTGCTTTTAGCATATTAGCATGTGGTGGCGTTTACATATGGCCAATTAAGTAGATTTATAAGTTATATTATTTTTAATCAAACTAATCCTAACAAGATGGCTTTAAAAGATTTTTATAAATAGCCACAAAAAAAAATAACATTAATAATAGAAGCAAAAGAAAACAACAAAAAAGCTGCAGAACTGGCACTTTTACTCTTGGAACAAGTTCTTAGCTGTACTACAAGGTTAAAAACAACAAAAATAATTTTACAAAAGTGTTTGGAAAAAATAATGCTTTCTTTATAGTAAAGTTTTATCAATAAGCTTGAAAGCAAACCTTTAAAAATACATATACTAATTTTTTGGTGCGAATAATTTGAAAATAAAGTGTTTGGAAATGTTTCTATTGTTACATGATTATATGTTGAAACTGATGCACATTTATTACTTATGCACACGTATATCCACACAGTGAATCCTTTTTCCTAATTCCATTTTCACTATATTTACTTTCAGAGCTTTGTCTCTAAAACAATTTCTCACTTTACATTTTATTTAAACCTTAAAAACACCCAGCATTGTGTTCCTCCACCCTAAGACCTCATTATGAGGGTTGCTAAAGGTTTTTACAACAAATTGACTTTAAGTCGAAATACAATTCGAAGAAACGTGTATGTGTTTGTAGTATATGCTAGACACTTTGCTAAAGGCTCTAAGATTGTAAAAATAAAAACCTGTAATCTCTGTCTTTGAGGTGGCTGCAATATAAAATTAACCACAAACAAGTAGATAATCTTGTAAAGATATAATGTGATAAGTAATATGATAAATTTGCATTACAAAAGAAAATGAAGCACAGAGAAAAGACATTTAAATTTGGGTATTAAAAATGATAAGATTAGCCGGGCGTGGTGGCGGTGCCTGTAGTCCCAGCTACTCAGGAGGCTGAGGCAGGATAATTGCTTAAATCCGGGAGGTGGAGGCTGCAGGGAGCCAATATTGTGCCACTGCACTCCAGCCTGGCAACAGAGCGAGACTCCGTCTGAAAAGGTAAATAAAAATAAAAGAATGATAAGATTGAAACAGGTGAATATTAAATGAAGTAGAGGACAGGAGAAGCAAAAAGCAGAATAAATACAGCTATCAAAGGAAGATAGGACAGGATAATAACAAAAAGGAATGTTGTGATTATCAACAACTTATTTTTCATAATAGTTATACGCATGCATCACTAGACAACTTTTAGTTTCAGAAGCAAAGGAATCAGACTACATGTATTTTCTAGGACTTTTTCCCCCAAGATTGGATTTGAGGCTCATCCATATTGGTAAGTTTGACTGTCATTAGTTCATTTCCATTGTTGCATGCTTTTATAAAAATATTATGTATTCATTCTACAATTAAGGGACCTAAATTTTGTTTGCTTGCTTATTATTTTTTTTGGCTATTGTGAAAACATGTAGTATCCACGCATTTAGGAGGAGATGATATAAAATGAGTTTTCTTAGTGGTAATAGTTATACTCCCATGGTGTTCCTATTACAACACATCTTCACCAACAATGTATTTTCAGAACTTAAAAAAATATATTTTTAGTAACATAATGATGTGAAAAGATAACTCATTTATACATTAACTATTTTGCTTTACAATTGATAGCATTTTTCCCAGGTTTTTTAAATTGACACATGATGTATATATTATTTTGGGGTACATGTGATAATTTGATTAATATAATGCATAAAGATCAAATCAGGGTAACTGGGATATTTACTACCTTAAATATTTACTTTTTCTTTATGCTAAGAACATTTGAATTACTCTCTTTTAGCTTTCTTTTAAATTTACAATAGATTATTGTTAACTATAGTCACCCTACTGATCTATGAAACACTAGGTCTTATTTTTTCTTTATATTAGCTGTATATTTGTACCTATTCATCAACCTGTCTTCATGTTTTAACTTTTTTTCCATGTGTATTAATAAAGATGAGCATTTCATATACTTACGGGTCATTTGTGGCACAAGGTGTGTTTTCATAACTATTTCCTGAATTAATAAATGAATTATCAAACAGTATTATACGAATTCTGTTGAATCATGAATAGTGTTATAACAAGATCCTACTAATCTTAGAGTGTAAAGAATTTTGAGGACCATGCTTATTTAGAAAATGTTGGTGTATAATAGCTTTTAGGGCTGTACTTGATTCCGTAAAAATAAAGTAGATTTGTATGTTTCTTATTAAACTGCTATCTTTCTTATCATTTGCTCTGGATATATAACAATGTTTGCTTCCAATTACAGTAATGCTAAGATAGAATTAGCTTGCCCTTAAATTTTGTAAATTGTTCAACAGGCAATTTAAGATTTGACTTACTAGTCATTATTTAGCATATATGTAGTTAAAGATCACATGAATATTCACAAGTCATGACTACAGATTCATTGTGATCACCTCCTCTATACCTACTGTAGAAATGCCCCTAGTGTTTTATTGAATCAAACATAAGTCCAGTTATACTGAATTTATTTCAAGTTTCCGAATGTACCATGACCTTTGTTGCCTCTAGGTCTTTACATGTGCAACTCTTTCTCTTATTAATTCCTCTACCCCAATATATCTTCCAGAGTTTGAGCCTATGATCCCTTAGATTCTACATAACAAAAAAATTGTTTCTTCAATATTGACATTAAACCGCTGTAGTAGATCGTTGCCATTACTTTTTCCTTCACTTTTTCACACAATCATATTTTGTCATTTTTTCCTCATTATTCTTTGAACAGATAAAAATCACGTAGAAACTATTATTTTGCACTTATATTTATCAAATAATCTTCATATGTTTTACTATTATCCGCAGAGTCCAAAAGGCCAATGGATATTTTTCTTACTAAAAACCTATTTTAAAACCAAATTACCATGTAGTTCTCAGAATCTTTTGTTTATTCTTTATGTCATTAATATTTGGGAACAGCTATATACTTGCTGCTACAAATTCTATATTTTTAGGATGCCTATTTTTGTGGATATATAATCACTGTTAAAATTAGTCTTACTTGGGTTTTCCTACCATACTACATACACTTAATTTAAATTAAAAAAAAAGAAATATGTCTACTTTCATTATTCCAATGAGGATAGTAAATGTTAATTTACAGAAAATAAATAAAATAGGAAATAATTACAAAGTAACTAAATTACTCCAAAAAGAAAGAACTGTAATATTCTTTAACAGGCAGAGATTAGGTTTTGCTCAAGCAATAGTATTTATGAGCAGTAATTTTCACGCACACTAAAGATGAAATAACACACTTTTTTCTAACAACATGCATTGACATGTCAGATGAAAAATTATAAAACAGATTGGTTTTTCCTCAGTACCTATCTCTGTATTTCTAAATACGAAACGAAATCAATAAATAATTCAAACATCTAGCTTTAATAGTAATATTCAATAATTTAGGGTAAAACACAAAACATTAAAAATTTTGAAAAACAGCTTCTATTAAGGGATCAATAGAATTATGCTGGCATCAAATTAAATATTTTTACTAATCACAGTGTGATCGTGTCATTCTTTACAAGCAAATGAAACTTCTAAGATCAAAGAGGTTTTCTTGGGAAATGAGCCCTTCCCCTTCATAAAACTCAAGAGTGTGAGAGTGTTTCTTAGAACCTCTCTATTTGTTTGGGTTTGCCTTAACTTATCCTTTGAAATCGTGCTGTTTCCATGTTTTAGAAATGTTTATGCATAGTATCTATAAATTTTAATGTTCGACATAATGATGTTTTGAAGTTGCTCGTGTTTATACATTATTTTCAACTTTACTCTCTGAGCACATTTCTAGGCATAACGGAAAGATCAGTTCTTCACAATGGCGACAGAAATATGTCTCACTTTCATCATTTTGCTCTCAGCCTTCAAATTACTCGCCTACACCATATACGAGCCTGGAAACCCTCTTGGTATGTTCATCATCTGTCTAATTTAGGACAGAATGTTTACCATCACTTCAATAATGACTGTGCCCTCTAAGACACTACCTATTCCATGTAAGAAGTTGCAACTAGGGCTTCAACTCTGTTTCACAAATACCAAGGTTCATCCTTACCCCAAGTTTCTTCCATAATGGGTAACTCAGGTATTTTCAAAACACATTGTATTAGTTCAGCATAAAGAACAGTTAAAAGGAAACAGAGATGAGAAACATAACTTTGACTTGCCAGTGTTCTTAACATGAGGTGCTGCTTTATTGCATTGATGATTTATTTGTTTACCATCCTCATATTCTCTTTCAAAATTTTAACCCATTTGATAGCTTCCTTGGGTTTAGTCTAGTGAAGCAAAACTTTTAGTCTATTTTAGCATTCTTTAATAGATTCCATTTAAAAAACTGTTTTAAGGTTTTGTGTTTTACCTTAAATTATTAGGCACTACCAATTAAACTTAGATGTGGAATTATTCATTGATTTTATGTTTGGAAATACAGAGATAGATATTGAGGAAGGAACAATCTTTTCTATAATTCTTCATCTTAATTATGTCAACACATTTTGTTAGAAAAAGTGTTCTGTTACTTCATTTAGCCTTTTGTGTGTGTGTAAATTACTGCTTATAGATACTATTGCTGGAGTAAAACCTAATCTCTGCATGTTAAATTATAATATAATTATTTTTTCAGTAATTTAATTACTTTGTAATTATTTCTTGGAGTTTTAAGATTTTATTTTGCTATCATTTTTCTATTTCATTAACCTCCCTCCTGTTTGTCCCAAGAATACTCCCCAGCAGCGCTTGCGGATACAGCTTCTACCCCAAGTTCAATTCGCCATGAAATATCTCACTGTTATTATGATTTTCCCATTGCTCTAATATACCAACTTTGGAAACAAAAGACATTATTCTATTTATAACATTCGATTATTAATAGTGGTATGTCCATTTACAAAATACAGGAATTCTCGATTGCTGAAAATGTCAAATCCTAAAAAACGGAGCATTCTTATGCATATTAAACCTCGTCACTCTTGAACAGGTGTTGACTGAAGACTCATTTGAGGAATTTGATATTTCCAAAATAGACAATTCTGATGTTAGTTCTGTTTAGAAATAACTCCAAGAACAGTTTTCATATTGTATTTTCACATTGAATATCAGTCATACTTTCTTTTTTTTTTTAATTATACTTTAAGTTCTAGGGTACATGTGCATAACGTGCAGGTTTGTTACATATGTATACTTGTGCCATGTTGGTGTGCTGCACCCATCAACTCGTCAGCACCCATCAACTCGTCATTTACATCAGGTATAACTCCCAATGCAATCCCTCCCCCCTACCCCCTCCCCCCTCCCCATGATAGGCCCTGGTGTGTGATGTCCCCCTTCTAGAGTCCAAGTTATCTCATTGTACAGTTCCCACCTATGAGTGAGAACATGCGGTGTTTGGTTTTCTGTTCTTGTGATAGTTTGCTAAGAATGATGGCTTCCAGCTGCATTCATGTCCCCACAAAGGACACAAACTCATCCTTTTTTATGGCTGCATAGTATTCCATGGTGTATATGTGCCACATTTTCTTAATCCAGTCTGTCACTGATGGACATTTGGGTTGATTCCAAGTCTTTGCTATTGTGAATAGTGCCGCAATAAACATACGTGTGCATGTGTCTTTATAGCAGCATGATTTATAATCCTTTGGGTATATACCCAGTAATGGGATGGCTGGGTCATATGGTACTTCTAGTTCTAGATCCTTGA